>NC_037669.1:97390461-97550275 GCF_003255815.1 Theropithecus gelada
TTGTTTTAGACCCTAACAAAAAGCAAACCTATTTTTGTGGGTCTTTTGTAAAGCCCCCAATCTTACAGCACCTTTGAGACACCAAGTGTTTTCACCTCCATGACTCCATTTGCTCCTCACAATGACTCCTTTTACAGATAAGGGGCTGAGGTTCAGAGCAAGGCAGCACTTACCCAGAGCCACACGGTAACCTAGCCCAGCACAAACCCCATTCTGACGGCAAACCCCGGGCCTTTCCTCTGCCACTCCAAGCCACACCACATCCAAGTCTATGATGGGGCTGTAGTGCCTGTGACAGGACCTGCATAGGGAGTGGAGGGGGACCTGGGCCCTAGGAGACCTGGGCCCTAGCCCGGCTTTAAGTGACCCTAAAGAGGCCACATCCCTTTTCCAGCCTCAGCTCCTCCTCCTCTGAGTCTTAACCTCCAGGGATTTTAGCTCTTGGTTCTCCCAAGGAGGACTGGCCCGTGTGGGCTCCCCTGGGACTCCCTTTCCTCCACTGCTGCCTGCCTGATGACCTGCCCACAGCACAGAGTGAAGACAGGCAAGAGGAAACTCCTCCCACAGCACGCTGGGCCCTGGGAGGGTAGTTACAGTAAAAGCTTGGATAGAGAAAGAGGCCGGAGCAATTCGTTCTTATGAATTTGTCTGATTTCCACTTAGCTGGGCACTCAGGTCCTCATTTCCATGGATAATGAGACGGTGGCCACATGCCACTGAAATCAGCCCCAATCCTGAAGTGACCTAAATGTCCACAAACAGGGAGACGATTATCAAAGTCATCGTACTGAGCATTAAATGTACGGTTATGAAAGATTTTTCTAGAGATGTAGACATGGAAACATGTTTTGATATAAACTGAAGTAAAACAAATCAGACTGCAAAACTGCATGTGTGGTGAAATCTCAGCTCTTTAAAATAATACTCAAAGAGAATAGGAAATATGCCAAAATGATAATCGTGGTTCCTGTAGAAGTTGTATATTTTTTCTCAAAAATCAGGAGGAAAACATTTTTTAATTGGCAGTAATAGTTTCAACTTTCTCTATCAATATTTTTTCTTTTTTAATTTTTAACCTAACACATATACATCTGATTCTATCAATATTTTTCATCAAGTACAGAGTCCTTGGCAAACACCAAACCTCCCACCACCATCGCAAGGAAAGAAACTGACAAGTGCTCCAATCTTAGCTTAAATACATACCAAGCCACGACCCCTGACCCCGCAGGATGATCAAAAATGCCCCCACAGATACTGCAGCTCAATGCTCTTTTCTTTCTTTCTTTTTTTCGTTTTCCAAAAAGACATTTAAGGATTCTAGGCTTTTATTTGTGTACTTCTAACCCAGAGTTTCCCATCATACGTACCTCGGACCAATAACAGGATGGCATTAGGAAATTACTGAATAAAGGATACCATATTCAAACAAGCTGGGCAAGTTCAAATCTCAGTGTAATGAATTAAAAGAGGATACTCTACGGGAGGACCCTCAAAGAGATATAGCATATGATATATGCGATATCATATAATGGGAAATGACATAGCATCTATCATTTCCCAAAAACTATTTTAGGACTATCTCAAGGAATGACCACTCTATGGACATAAGAATACCTTGGGAAGTGCAGCTTTGAGCCCCAGTTTTCCCCCATTCTCTCAGCCTTCTTGCCCTGTGGTTCTCAGCCCTGGCAGCACACTGGGCTCACCTGCAGAGCCTGAAAACATCCCTTGGTCTGGGTCTCATCTGGATTTGGGCTGGGGGATGGGGGCAGCCTGAGTCAGGGCTGAGAACCATTTCTTCCCCACACCTTTTTAGTTGTTCATGCTAAGCATAGCTCAACACTAGAATTGAGATCCAATCTCAAAGTTATTCACATATCACCCATTTTTGGAGCTAAATGGCACCTTCAGTAACATCTAGTCCAATCTCTCATTTTACAGAAGAGGAAACTAAGATCCTCAAAGGATTCCTAGCCCCCTGTCTCCTCCCATGTGGCTTCCAGCCAGTGCCACGCTGCCCTGTGGCCTCTGGACCTCAGGAGCCTTCATTCAGAGGGAGAAACAAAGGAGAGCCTTCAGATGTCCAAGGCCATTTCACTGCCAGAGGATGCCCCCAGGCCCCTCTCTCTGCAAGTGAACACTGAGACTACGAAATGTTGACACAAGTCCTCTTCCTAACGCAATACCAGAACCCAGAGCCAGGGACATGAAACGGGGAAGCGGCACTGACTCGCAGAACTGGAAGCTTGCACTGGCAGTGGGGCAAACACACCAATGTTCCCCTAGGCAGCCTGAGCAGAAGGCAGGTACCATCTCTCCTCCAGGCACTCTGCTTCAGCAGCAGACCACAGAGCCTCTGCTACATCTGCCTTTAAAGCCAGGAGACTCCAGCACAATGCTAATGCCCCTCAGAGTGGATGGCTGTGGCCTCAGTTCTGGCAACACTCTTGCTCTTAAACAGGGAATTTGTAATAGGGTATCTCCACTCTTTTCGTTTCACATCTGTACCCCCAATTATTCCCCCTTTTGAAGCTTAAGATTCCACTATTTCCTTCTCTTAGCAGCTTTGAGAAAAAACCTGAAGCTGGATAGGTGTTAGGAGGGGTGAAACATACACACACCCCTGGCCTCAAAGGTACCCTTCCTGAGCCCCCAGCGCCTGATGACCAGCCCTCCACCTCTGCTCCAGCCATCTGCCAGGCCTCCCTGCACGCAAAGGAGCTGTTCTCTCAGAGACCCTCCATCCTACAGCGCAGTCTCTAGACAGCCTTCTAAACTCCAGGCCCAGCGAAACTCCCCACGAAGCATCTCCGGTGGGGTTCCGATCTGCCCTCTGTGAGCTTGGAAGGGAAGGAAAGAGGCGAGAGGGCACGGAAGCAGACAGGGGAGCCTGGTGAACTGCAGGAGCCCAGTTGGGGTTGCAGGGGTTTTCTGCTGCAAGAGAAGCAGAGCAACTAACCAGTGGCCGGGCCTGAGGGACGCCCCTTTCCTGGGGTTGCATGTGTCCTTTAGCTAAGCCGCCTGGGCCATATTCTCAATGGGTTTTTCTTTTCTGCCTGTTAGTGTCTGTGAGGTTGATCAATGGAAGGACCACGTCCACAAGACCCTGGTTTCATCGTGACATTCCAGACCCACCAGTGCTTCCACGACTGCCCGATAGTCCTCCTGTCGGGGAGGTAGAGGGAGGCGGATTGGAACCTTACTAAAGCCAATTTAACTCAGTAGTAATAAACGTTAGGATATTATTTTTAATGTCAATACATAGCTAAATTAGAAAAGATAGTACATAATCACATAAATTTTGGAGAGTATTAAAATGACTTCAAAAGCTTCTCATCAGAGGCTGCCGTGGGTTCCCCAGGGAATGCTCCCCTCTCCCTACCCTGTGGATTGCATGAAGATTGCGCAGAGTTGCGAGTGGGTTACGGTTCGGTTAAGGTGTGAGGATCCGTAATAAAAGCCTCCTTACTACCGTCCGCCCCGCCAAGAGCGGCAGTAGAGCCGTTGCCCCCAGTTCTGGTGCAGAAATGAAAGCCGCCGCCGCCCCATGCAACTTTCGGGGAACAACTCCAGCCTCGGGAGGCCGCGCAGGCTGCGCGCGCCCAGGGCCGCTGCGCGCTGCCAGCAGCCACCTGTCCGGGTGATCGCCCCACCCTCTGCTTGCGCGTTCCTTCCCGCGAGTCCTACCATGTCCCCGGCGGTGTCCTGGCCGGCTCCTCGACGCGCTCAGCCGGCTCGCAGACTCATCCCGCCTCCCCTTGGCCGCCCCCGGCGCCGTGGCTCGCCAGGCTCCACAGGATGCACGGCTACTCGGCTGGGGCGTGTTTCCCGGACTCAAGGTGCACACCTTCCCTGCAGCCAAGTGGCCCCGCGCCAACTCTCGGGAGATCGCTGCACGCCGGGATACTCCGCGGGTGGGGAATGCACGCCGGATCTACTGAGATCTGCGGGGATCTGCGGGAGCCTACCCGCAGCCGCGAGCCTCTGCGGTTTATTGGGGACGTTTGCAGTTTGCAAAGTCCCTGCCGCGCGTCCCGGCCCAGCCTCCCCATTCCCCCGAAAGCGCGGGAGGGGGGAGCTCCTTTCACAATAAAAGCCCTGCCGGGGGCTCGGCCAGCCGCAGTCTTCTGGAGTAGGGGCCCAGGTGCTAGGAAGGAAAGGTCCACGCCCTGCCTGCCCGCCTGCCAGGTGATGCGTCAAGGCTGGGCGGTGAGGGACGCCTCTAAGGTGTGAGGGTGCTCGGTGAGTTCGCTGCAACTCGGCAATAGAGCTGAGTGTTGCCCAAACTGCTACCCTCTCCTGCCAAGCAGGACAAGTCTTTTTTTTTTTTTTTACTGTCGCTTGTCAGAAGGACAAGTCTTTTTTTACTGTCACTTCTTCGCTTTGTTTGGGTTCGGTCCCCAAGAGGATTTGGAAGGAAAATCCGTTGACCACTACATTAATTAACAATGAAGAGTTTTTGTCCTTGAGAACTAATCACTGTTAAAGTGACTGAAGTGGCTGATACCTCTCTGCTTTGGATGTACAGACAGTGCCTTTGTCACCTACTGCAGAGTCACCTACTGCCAACAGTGGAACAGTCAGAGCAAGACCTGAGAGTGTATCTGCTCCTCATTGGGGAGTGTCCTGGGCTTAGGGGGGTCTGTAGTCCCCAAATCAGGGCTAGCCCCACTATTCACAGCTGGATGACCATCGACCAGTCCCCAGACGTCTTTATGACTTGTGTCCCCCAGTGGCCCAATGTTTGAACCCCAGGATTCTTAAGAGCCTGTAGGCAATAGATGGAGGTGAGGCAGACTCAGCAGTAGGGTGTCCTGAGAGAATTTGGGGGCCAGGCTGAAAAATTAGCCTCCAATATTGAAACTAACAGGAAGCATCATTAGTTAGACGAAGACAGGCATCTTCCCAGCAGTCATCTGCCCCAGAATGATTTGAGGTTGTCACTGATGGCAGTGCTTCTAAAAGGAAGCAAAGATCCAGAGGGTCCCCTTAAATTGTGTATGTGTATATGGGCGGGAGGAACAGATGAAGGGCAAGTATTGAGTCCTTAACATTCCAGATGCTTTCTGTACATTATTTCATTTAATCATCACAAACGATCCTAAAAGGAAAACTTTTGCAAATGAGGAAAGTCAGGATTAGGGAGGTGAAGTAACTCTCCTGAGACCAGATAGCCAGTAAACAGTTTAGCAAATCCAAGTCTATTTGCTAGAACATGAAACGAAGAGGAAGACTTAATACGGCAGAAACAGGAGGCAGGATGTAGCACTGCAAACTGCAGCTTGTCAGTGCATATGGAGTACTGAAAGGACAGAGAGTTTGAGCCCTGGTTGGGAAATGAGGGAAGAGGGAGGAGGACAGTACAAACCATTCAGGTTTGTATTTAGATGTTTAGGGAGACGCTGTGATCTTTTGAGTCTCATTTCTGACTGTGACTCCACACAAGATGTACATTAAACATATATGTATAAATGTAACTAAAAGAACGTTTTATAAAACATTACTTCATGTAATGCACTCTGACATTTTCTATTCTATTTCAATTTTACATATTTTTAATGGTGCTCTCAAATCATTAACTTAGGAAGAGAGTGCCCAGTATTTCCAGGATTACTGGAAGCAGAAATGTTTTTCAAAAGAAGCAGCTCCGATGACTCATGGA
Organism: Theropithecus gelada; assembly: GCF_003255815.1. Classification (NCBI taxonomy): domain Eukaryota; kingdom Metazoa; phylum Chordata; class Mammalia; order Primates; family Cercopithecidae; genus Theropithecus; species Theropithecus gelada. Next base: position 97,396,127 of record NC_037669.1, read on the forward strand.
ACACACTTGGGAAAAGCTGCTGCAGGATCTAGCCCAGCCAAATAAAATGTCACACAAGAACATGGGTAAGTTGTAAAGAATTGTTTGTTGTTATAGCATATCCTGGTCCATCCTAATAACATGAATAAAATTACTTTTAAGAAGAATTACTTGAAAAGAGTCATAAATCAGATTTTTGTCATTTCTCTGCTCAAAACCTACCATAGGCTTCACATCTCCTGCAGTGTAACATGCCACATCTTACAGGGGTCTACAAGTCCTTTCACACTTTGGCCCTCATTGCTTCTCTAACATTATCTCTGCACACTCTCTCTCACTGTGCTCCAGGACACACTCACCTTCTTATTGTTCCTTGCATATTACAGGCATGATCCCACCACAGGACCTTTGCACTTGTTATCCCTCTCCCTAGAATGCCCCACATATCCCCATGGTTTGCTCCCTCATCTCCTTCAGGTCTTTGCCCAAGTGTCACCTCTTCAGTGAAGCCTTCCCTGACCTATTTAAGATTATACACTCCACTCCTCTTTGTAATTCAAAGTTCCACCTTGTAATTTTTTTTTTTTTTTTTTTTTTTTCCTGAACTAGGCAACTTCTTGGAAACTGTATTAAAGGGTTTTAAATTTAGATAACCAGTAAATCCCTCCCTTCTAGGAAACAACACTTCTTGTTTTGTTACTTTCCAAATTTTGGTTGATTGGTGGTTGGCTGCTCCCAGGTTGTTGGCAGAGCCTCTGGTTACACTGCGGACCTTGCAAGTAGGAAACACTCAACTCAGTCAACTGAGACAGGTTGGTGCTAGAGAGGAATATTTTATTATTTTCATGAGAGGGTGCTTCCAAGTTCAATAGGAGTGACTCTCTCTTTCACCAGTTAGCAGGAGATTTCCAACTTGCTCTAAGGACGTTTTAGGGTTTCTTATAAACTGGTCAGGCAGCTGCCCAACAGGCCCACTCTCTAATAAGATTCCATGTCTAGCTCCGTTCCAGACTTACTGAATCAAAATTTCCAAGGCTTGAGTGTCTTTATATTGTTTAACCATAGCCAGGGCTGAGAACTGCTGAACTAAGCAATTCCTCTTCCTTGGCTCCCATATCCAAATGGCCTTTCTAAATGATTCTGGAATCTTTCTCCTCCTCATGGCCAGTTCTTTGGCTCAAACTTTTGTCATCACTTACACTACTCTCAGAAACTCAACTAGCATCTCAGGCTCTACTTTTGCTCTCTCCAATCCATCCTGCACATCACTGCCAAAACATAAACATTGGTCTGCCACTGACCTGTTCCACATAACTCTCAGGATTAAGTGCAAATTCCTCAGCAGGATAGCTTTCAGACTTCTTCAAGGTTTGACCTCTTATTACCTCTTCAGGCCTTTTACACACTCATAAACCTCCTTCAGGGCAGTTTCCTCCATCTCAAAGCCTTTTCTTGACACATTCCTATTTCCAACCTGACATATCTCCCTGCACCAGTCCTCTCCATCCTGAAGGTTCAGCACAGCATGTCCCCTGAAGTTCCTCTGTTGCAAATATTATCTCCTGTGACCTTCCCTCCCTAGAGGAAAGAACCATTCTGGGCCTTCTGTCTTCATCTCCTTGGCACCAAGTAGCTACTTGATAAATGCTTCTGAATAAAGGAATGAGACAGAGAATACTGAGGTTCAAAACTGCATCTACCACTCACAGAGCATGGGTCCTCAGCAAAGCTACTTCCTCTCCACTGACTTCAAGTTCCTCATCTGACAAGTAAGAACCATCATCCCAGCCCAGCCTAACTCCCTGGATTCCTGCAACCATGTAGTGCGCTCATATAAGTTACATCATCAAGGACAGGACTTTTCTCATGGTAAACATTCAAAAACATTTATTGAATCCAAGAATGACGAATGAGAAAAAAACTTCTTTTGCAGCAGAGAATGTTAGCATCCAGTTTACATTCTCTCTTTTTTTCTCATTCACTTAACTCCTATATTTTAAGGGGCAGCAGTACACTTAGCCAAAAAATTATATATTTCACAACCTCCCTTGCAAAAAGGAACAGCCAATAAGAAGCAAATGGAAGTCATTGGTGGAGCCCACAGAAGCATTTGAGGGGGGCTGAGGTAATTTACATTATTGTTCAGCAAATATTTATTCCCTATATTAGTCTGTTTTCATGCTGCTGATAAAGACATACCCAAGACTGGGCAATTTACCAAAGAAAGAGGTTTAATGGACCTAAAATTCCACATGGCTGGGGAGGCCTCACAATTGTGGCAGAAGGCAAGGAAGAGCAAGTCATGTCTTACATGGATGGCAGCAGGCAAAGAGAGAGTGAGTTTGTGCAGGGAAACTCCACCTTATAAAGCCATCAGATCTTGTGAGACTTATTCACTATCACGAAAACAGCACGGGAAAGATCTGTTCCCATGATTCAATTACCTCCCACAGGGTCCCTCCAACATGTGAGAATTCAAGATGAGATTTGGGTGGGGACACCGTCAAACCATATTATTCTGCCCTGGCCCCTCCAAAATCTCATGTCCTCACATTTCAAAACCAATCATGCCTTTCCAACAGTCCCCCCAAAGTCTTAATTCATTTCAGCATTAACTCAAAAGTCCACAGTCCAATGTCTCATCTGAGACAAAGCAAGCCCCTTCCACCTATGAGCCTGTAAAATCAAAAACAAGTTAGTTATTTCCTAGATACAAAGGGGATACAGGAATTGGGTAAATACAGCCATTCCAAATGGGATAAATTGGCCAAAACAAAGGGGCTACAGGCCCCATGTAAATGAAATCCAGCAGGGAAGTCAAATCTTAAAAGTTCCAAAATTATCTCCTTTGACTCCATGTCTCACATCCAGGTCATGTTGATGCAAGAGGTGGGCTCCCATGGCCTTGGGCAGCTCCATCCCTGTGGCTTTGCAGGGTATAGCCCACCGCCCTGGCTGCTTTCAAGGGCAGGCGTTGGGTATCTGTGGCTTTTCCAGGTTCACAATGCAAGTTGGTGGATCTACCATTCTGGGATCTAGAAGATGATGGCCCTCTTCTCACAGCTCCATTAGGCAGTGCCCTAGTAGGGGCTCTGGGTGGGGGTTCACACCCCACATTTCCCTTCCACACTGCCCTAGCAGAGATTCTCCAAGAGGGCCCCACCCCTGCAGCAAACTTCTGCCTGGACTTCCAGGCATTTCCATACATCCTCTGAAATCTAGGTGGAGATTCCCGAACACCAATTCGTGACTTCTGTGCACTTACAGGCTCACCACCACGTGGAAGCTGCCAACGCTTGGGGCTTGCACCCTCTGAAGTCACAGCCCAAGCTCTACATTGGACCCTTTCAGCCATGGCTGGAACAGCTGGGACGCAGCGCACCGAGTCCCTAGGCTGCACACGGTATGGGGACCCTGGGCCCAGCCGACGAATTCACTCTTTCCTCCTAAGCCTCAGGGCCTGTGATGGGAGGGGCTGCTGTGAAGACCTCTGAGATGCCCTGGTGACATTTTCTTCATTGTCTTTGGGATTAACATTCAGCTCCTCGTTGCTTATGAAAATTTCTGCAGCTGGCTTGAATTTCTCCTCAGAAAATGGGATTTTCTTTTCTCTCCCATTATTGGGCTGCAAATTTTCCAAACTTTTATGCTCTGCATCCCTTATGAAATTGCCTTTAATAGCACCCAAGTCACCTCTTGAATGCTTTGCTGCTTAGAAATTTCTTCTGCCAGATACCCTAAATCATCTCTCTCAAGTTCAAAGTTCCACAAATCTCTACAGCAGGGGCAAAATGCTGCCAGTCTCTTTGCTAAAACATAACAAGAGTTACCTCCACTCCAGTTCCCAAGAAGTTCCTCATCTCCATCTGAGACCATCTCAGCCTGGACCTTATTGTCCATATCACTATCAACATTTTGGGCAAAGCCATTCAACAAGTCTCTAGGAAGTTCCAAACTTTCCCACATTCTCCTGTCTTCTTCTGAGCCCTCCAAACTGTTCCAACCTCTTCCTGTTACCCAGTTCCAAAGTCACTTCCACATTTTCAGGTATCTTTTCAGCAGCATCCCAGACTACTGGTACCAATTTAATGTATTAGTTCATTTTCACGCTGCTGACAAACACATACCCGTGGTTGGGAGGAAAAAGAGGTTTAACTGGATGTACAGTTCCACATGGCTGGGGAGGACAGCATGCGAAAGACCATGATTCAATTATCTTCCACAGGGTCGCTCCCACAACATGTGGGAATTCAAGATGAGATCTGGGTGGGGACACAGCCAAACCATTTTACTCCCCTTCCCCCTGCTGCGAGCAGAGCATATATCTTTACGGCACTGTTGTTGGGGTTGGCCATGGACTAACTCTGACCAATAAGACGTGAGCAAACAGAAGCACTCTGTGTGCTTGTGCAGTATTGCTTGGCTTTACATTCTGATGATGCATCATGTGAAGAACAAGCACAAAGGTAATTTTATATTTTGAAATTAAAGTTGTATTCTAAATAAGTTACAGTCTTTAATAAAGAAAATTTTTAAATCCTATTTATCTTGGCTGCCCTTTCCTGGTGACAGTTTTTGAAATTCTGAAATCATCTTCTAAAGCTCAAGTCATTTTTTGCTAAAGTTTTTGAAACAACCTACGCATACCCATCAAACGACTCAGGTGTAGTCAGTTCATCCTTTTTCAGGCTCCTTGTTGGTCTCTTCAAAGAGCATCAAACAGTTTTGGAGAAACAGCATATAAATGTGTATAAACGTGTTTACTATAATCTTTTCTCCATTCTCATCCTCAATATATTTCCAAATTGAAGAAGAACATTGTTATGGACTGCAAACCCAGGGAGCCCTCGCCAAGACACTAACCCTGCTGTCACCTTGATTTTGGACTTCCAGTCTCCAGAACCATGAGAAAATAAATTTATCTTGTGTCATGGGTGGGCAATGACTAGCTGGGCCCATGACATGGAGAGGGAAAAGAATTCACCAAGACAGTTTTAAATAAACAAAGACAGATTTGTTAGAGAAAGTATGAAAATACATTCCAAGAAAGCAATGAGTAAATCAACATGAGAAGAGCTGACTGCAAAGAAAAAGGGCTTGCTAGAGATTTCATACAATAGTGTTTATGCTGAAGAGGGCTTTGTGCAGTACTGATAACACCAAGGTTGCAGTGAGCTAACTTGCAGGTGTCTGGTGATCCTTGGACTCAAGAAGGCTACATGTCGTGGACCATGAAGAAAGGCAGGCTTATAGCTTATCTGCTTCTCTTTTGCTTTCCAGTCTTCTCTTTTTAAGCCATCCAGTCTATGTTAAGGCAGCCCAAGCCTACTAAAACAGACATCCTTTTGTCCCACACTTGGAAAATATTATTTTACGGCAGGCCAACATTTTAGTATCTTTTCTATGGTTGACAACAATGACAGCCATGTCTAAAGAGGTGTTTTCCACTTCTATATAGTCGAAAATCTTATTAAGTGTTTCTGCAGGTTTTGAGGAATTTTTAAGTGGCCAAAAATTTTCATTATAAAAGGCTCAATGTCACGTAAGCAAATTATATGCCTTTTTAGCAGTATTGTATATAAGATATGCAGGTTATTTAGTAGGTAAGGTGTTTTCTTTTTCTTTCTTTGGTAAGAAATTTATAGACTGAATGGAATTTGCCAAAATTTGTATTTGCACTGTGTGCTGAATAGGCAGATTGCTGAGTAAAGTCTAGTTTGTAGTTGAACACAATACCAATTATCTTTTGTGTTTTCTGTAGTTTTATTAAGATCTTAATAGAAATCAAGAAAATGATTTGAAACCTCATTTTTCAAATCAAACTACCTAACAGGTAGGGACATTTTTTGTTGCTATGATTTGACACATCACTTAATGTATGGTAGAAAGTATGATCATTGGTAAGATTTGACAGAATCAGCTCTATATGTTAGGGGGCTAACACAGCAGTTTCCCCCTCTAAGAGCCCACAGGACTTTTTAGTTGCAACTTCTATAATCAGGGAAAAAACCTTACTCGGTTTCATAGAGCAATCAAAGGAACAATAAAATAATGCATGCTTGTTCATTCATGTGGTATGCCCAAGCTAATTCAGTGGCCTCTATGTTTGACTGAACATTGATGTCCTTTGGGCAAGAGAAGGGAAAAAATACTTTTGATTGATTTAGAAGTATTTGAATTTCTTATCCTAGACTTGTGAGATTCAGTCTCCATCTGCATTTTCATATCTCCTTCTCCACCACGCCCAATCCCAAATTCTTTCCATAACAGGGTACAACATGCTTTGTTTCCGTTATTCACCTCCCTGATCTGGCTGGATGTGTCCTTCCATCTATCATTAAAATAAGTTATTTAGTCTTTTTTTGCAGTGATATCTGGGTCATGCTGGCAATAGTATAATAATAATTCTTATTTTCAATATCTGAACTCTCAGAAAACATGGCCATAATATTCACAATGTTAAAAATTAAACCAGCACTATCTCAACACAAAGTTCAACAGCTGATCCAGACAAAATCAAAAACAGACTGTTAACACTCACAATTACAACACACTTAAGATGGACCCTTAGGTCACATCACTTGGAGTGAAGCTACAATGAATACTCCATTATTGTGAACCACAAATCATGGTTGTCAACATCGGTGGTCAAGGGAAAAATACGAAAGAGCAGCTACAAAAGGCAGATAATCTATACCTTATCCATTTGACACTAAAACTAGTATTGCTTTCAGCCCCTATTTTTTGGCCAGCAATGTGGTTTATGTACTTTTCTCCCAGTCTTCCCCAACCAGCACCAAAAACTGGAACTTTTCATGTCCCAAGCAGGGGTTCCCTGGGACGTGGAACTTTCAATGCTAAACTGGAACAGTACTGAGCAAACCAGGACAGTTGGTCACCCTAGATTAAAGGAAGCCCACTGGATATATCAGTCATATCCACTTTCAGAACAGATGGATTCAACTAGCAACTGATACACTTACTGAGCATCCACAATGTACCAAGTATAGTGCAAGGTATTTTCATGTACATTTAATTTTTTAAATATATTTAACAGCCCCATTAAGTAGCTGTTATATTTTCCATTTTATTACATTCTCCATTTTATAGATGGATAAACTGAGGCTAAAAATTTAGACTCCATCACTTATGGACTAGGGGAAAGAGGAAAATGGATTTTTGTCCTTTCCTTGGCTAGAGAGGAATCATATCTGAGTCAACCAAAGATCAGACATACTGGCAAAGAGGAGCAAATTGGAGAACTCTAAGGAAAGGACAGCAAATTATAGGCGAATGAATTAGGGCCTCATAATCCCACTATTCTTTACTTCTCCTGGTGACTTACTTTGTTCCTGGAAGATTGGGACCTTGTTTAAGAGTTGCTGAGGCAGGTGGATCACAAGGTCAGGAGTTCAAGACCAGCCTGGCCAATACCGTGAAACCCTGTCTCTACTAAAAATACAAAAATTAGCCGGGCGTGGTGGTGGGTACCTGTAGTCCCAGCTACTCGGGAGGCTGAGGCAGGAGAATCGCTTGAACCCAGGAGGTGGAGGTTGCAGTGAGCGAGATCGCACCACTGCACTCCAGCCTGGGCAACAGAGCAAAACTCTGTCAGATAAAAAAAAAAACAAAACACAGTTGCATCCCTGGCCGGGTGTGGTGGCTTGTGCCTGCAATCCTAGCACTTTGGGAGGCCGAGGCGGGTGGATCGCCTCAGGTCAAGAGTTTGAAATCAGCCTGGCCAACATGGCAAAACACTGTCTCTACTGAAAAATACAAAAATTAGCTGGGCGCAGTGGCAGTTGCCTGTAATCCCAGATACTCAGGAGACTGAGGCAGGAGAATCTCTTGAACCTGGGAGGCGGAGTGGAAATTGCAATGAGCCAAGATTGCACCATCGCACTCCAGCCTGAGAGACAAGAGTAAAAGACTCTGTCAAACCAGAGAAAATTCAGACCCCCAAGGCACATGACCATTACCTCACAGCTAGCATGAAATTCTTTCACACCAATCCACTATATACATGTGCAATTATTTTAATGTTAAAATAATTAAATTATTATTTAAATATTTTAAATACATTTCTGACACTGTGTTTCAAAATCTTAGGTCTAAAATTACTGCTTCAGAAGGTTGTACTGTGGGCAAGCCATTTATCATTTATAAGCTTCTTATCAAAATACAAAATTACTCTCTCTCTCCACTTTTTCAAGCAATTAGAAGAATTTAGATAAAACATATTATTTAAGCTTATTACTTATTTATAACTGAATAGTATAAATAATTGTACTTTTTCTGGAATTCTAACACTAGTTCTCACTTGCAAACAGTCACAGCATAACCAGAAAAGATATATCACATTTAAAGACTAATTCACTGGCCAAGCCCAAAGAGTTAAGATATGAGTATCTCATTTTTATCCTTATTTGTCTTGTGTTCCAAGTGCAGGCCACTAGGTAAGTATTATTCCCGTGAATATAAACATTTATTATCTCCTCACCACTACAGATCTTACAGACACTGTAATAGTCTAACTCCACTATTGACGTTTGACAGCCAACACTTTTGATTCCCACCTCTTCCTCTTACCCTCTTGCCCACACCTGGACAAGCCTATTAGAATGCCTGTGGGCTTCCTCCCTTGGTGCTAGCAGCAAGTTGAAACCATGTAAGCCCCTGCAGGCACACTGGGAACCCTCACCCCAATTCTACCCCATAACCACAATTAAACTTCAAGCCACTCTCCCTTCCTTGTTCTTTTAACCTACTTTCAGACTGGCTTGGGTGCCTTCCCAGCCCTCCCCAGAAAGCCTCAATATTTAAGTAAAAATTCCCTCCTATCCTCTTTGTACATGTGTGGCACCATCAGTTTTGATACCCAATCCAATTTTGGATGCATGGGTGGGTGAATGGTTCCACCTGGCAGAGTGATTTACAACAGACATTAAAAACATAAAAGGATATTATGAACAACTTCATGCCAATAAATTTGATAGGTGAAATGAACAAATACTCTGAAAAACACGACTTACCAAAAGTAGCAAAAGAATAATAGAAATTTTGAATATAATTAAAGATATCGAATTCAAAATTAAAGGCCTTCCCACAAAGAAAACTCTAGTCCCAGGTGGCTTCACAGGTTAATTCTTCCAAATATTTAAGAAAGAAATAATACAAACCTTATCAGAGGACGAAAGAAAAGTAGGAACACTTTCCAATTCATTTGATGAGGCCCTGATACCAAAACCTAACAATAACATTACAAGGAGCAAAAATTATAAGCCCTTACCTCTCAGGAACATAGACGCAAAAGTCTTAAAACAAAGTATGAACAAATAAATCCAGCAATATGTATACACACACATATATGTAGTGACTTCCTCCATTGAAGGCTTGAGCCCCTGCAAAATCATCCATGAGAGTTGGAATCAACTTCTTCCAAACTCTTTTTAATGTTGATATTTTAACCTCCTCCCATGAGTCATGAATGTTCTTAATGGCATCTAGAATGGTGAATCCTTTTTAGGAGGTTTTCAATTTACTTTGTCCAAATCCATCAGAGGAATCACCATCTATGGCAGCTATGGTCCTACAAAATGTATGTCTGAAATAATAAGACTTGAAAGTTGAAATTACTCCTTGGTCCACAGGCTGCAGAATGGATGTTTTGTTAGCAAGCATGAAAACAACATGAATTCATCTCCTTGTGCATCTCTATCAGAGCTCCTGGATGACTAGGTGCATTTTCAATGAGCAGTAATATTTTGAAAGAAATCTTTTTTCTCTGAGTAACAGATATCAAAGCGGGCTTAAAATATTTAGTAAACCAATATTCAGTAAACAGATGTGTTGTCATCTAGGTGTTGTTCCATTTATAGAGCACAGGCAGAGCAGATTTCACTTAATTCTGAAGGGCCCTAGGATTGTTTTTGAATGGTAAATGAGCACTGGTTTCAACTTAAAGTCACCTGCAGCATCAGCTCATCAAGAGAGTCAGCCTGCACTTTGAAGCTTTAAAGCTAGACATTGACTTCTCCTCTCTAGCTATGAAAGTCCTCTTCTTCCAACATAAGGCTGTATCATCTGCATTGAAAATCTGTTGTTTAGTGTAGACATCTTCGTCAATTATCTTAGCTAGATCTGGATAACTTGCTGCAGCTTCTCTGTCAGCACTTGCTGCTTCATCTTGCTCTTTTATGTTATGAAGACAGCTTCGTTCCTTAAACCTCACAAACCAACCTCTGCTAGCTTCAAACTGTTCTGCAGCTTCCTCATCTCTCAGCCTTCATAGAACTGGAGAGAGTCAGGATCTTGCTCTGGATTCGGCTTTGGCTTAAGGGAATTTTGTGTCTCGTTTAATCCTCTACCCAGACCACTAAAACTTAAGGTTATTTCACTTCCGTGAATTCACTAGGGTAGCATTTCTAATTTCCTTCAATAACTTTTTCTTTGCATTCACAAATTGGCTGTTTGGGGCAAGAGGCCCAACTTTTGGCCTGTCTTGACTTTTCACATGCCATCTTCACTAAGCTTAATCATTTCTAGCTTTTAATTAGAAGTAAGAGATGTGTGACTCTTCCCTTCACCAGAACACTTAGAGGCCATTTTATAGTTATTAGTTGGCCTAATTTAAATATGATTAAGGTCTGAGGAGTGGGAGAGTGATGGAGAAAATGGCTGCTTGGTGGAGCACACCAACATTTACTGAATATGTTTGCCATCTTATATGGGTGAAGGTCACGGTGCTCCAAAACAATTACAATACTAACAACTAAGATCATTGATCACAGATTGTAATAACAGATTTAATAACAATGAAGGACTTTAAAATACTGCAAGAATTACCAAAATGTGATACAGAGATACAAAGTGAGAACATGATGTTGGAAAAATGGCGCTGATAGGCTTGCTCAATGCAGGGTTGTCACAACCCTTTAAAATGTAAAAAATGCAATTGCCTACCCTATAACAGTTCCATTCCCATATATATGTATGTGTATATTACGTATGCATATATTATGATCAAAAAAAGTGTATATTACGACCAAATTGATTATGCTAGTCTCAAGCTTGCTTTTTCATACAGGCTATATATTTACATATATACACATACATATATATGGGAATGGAATTGTTTTATTATCGTGTAGGCATATGTTTAGTATACATATACATATATTGTGTATATGTATATATTTACATATACATATATATATCTCCAAAAAGGAGTACTGAATAAGTTATCCCAAAGGCATATGAAAGGATGTCCATATGAGCTTTATTCACAATAGTTCCAAATCTAAAACCAACCAAATATCCATCAACTTGTGGTATATTCAGTCAATGGAAGAGTATTCAGCAATTTTAAAAAGCCTCTGCTACATACAACAACATGGATAACTCTCACAGATATATTGTGGTGAAAGCATTTAAACATAAAAGAGTATATCTTAAATGATTTTATTTATATGTAGAATAGATAATACTAACCTATAGTAATAGAAATCATAATGGTAACTAACCCTTGGGAGGAGACTGACTGTAAGAAAACTTTGAGGAAGCCGTCTGTGCTACCTTGATCTGGGTGGAGGGTACAATAAATCTCACTATTTGCCTCTGCTAAATACTACCTTGCTAGTCTCAAGCTTGCTTTTTCTCACTTAACAATATATTGTGACCATTTACATGTCAGCAAAGAGATCTCTTTCATTAATATTAAGTTGTTGACGTCTTTTTTCTTTTCTTTTTTTGTGACAGGGTCTCAGTCTGTATAAGCCCAGGCTGGAGTGCAGTGGCGCCATCACAGCTCACTGCAGCCTCAAACTCCTGGGCTCCAGCAATCCTCCACCTTAGCCTCCTGAGTAGCTTGGACTACAGGTGCATGCCACCACGCCAGGCTAATTTTGTTTTTTTAGAGGCACGGTCTTGCCATGTTGTCCAGGTTAGTCTCAAACTCCTAGCCTCAAGCTATCCTCCCGCCCTGACCTCTCAAAGTGCTGGGATTACAGGCATGAGCCACCGCACATAGCTGGACATCTTTTTTTATTAAACATACTTTCAGGAATCTTGTTCTCCAAAGTAAATTACAAATGCTACAGTGGCAGGGGCTCCAGCTTACAAATCCCATGAAGAAAGGGAACTTGGAGCTGTGGAAACAGTCCTGGGTTTAAAGCTGAATTTTGCCCCTTTGCCTGTGCAACCTTGGACAAATTACACACCTTCTCCAGGTCCAGTTTCCACATCTATTTTTTTAAAATCAGGATAACGCCTATACATGAAGTTGTTAGAAAGTTTTAAATAGGCAATGGATGAAAGGAGCTCAACACCTAGTAGGTTCTAATCAAATGATAGCCCCTTTCTCTTCCATCCTCACCAAGCCTTGCTCATAGAGCCCTCAATAAAGCTGTGATTATTTTCTTACTCTTCTCCTGTATCCAAGCACCAGGGTAGAGAATGAATGAAGGGCAGTATCAGCTCAACAGTCTTCCTAATACCAATCATTTCTTCGCAAGGTCAAGAGCTTGTTTTTAACTTGCTTTAACAAGAGCTTGTTTTTAATTTGGTTTAACTGACCACATCATTTGAGATTTGAAGATGAAACCTGAGAACTCATAGTAATGGGTTCCTTGATATCTCTTCTCACCAGTCACGGCCAGCAATCCCGTCGGCAGGAATAAAAGGGAAGAAATGCACTGAGCTCTAAGCCTGGCAGGCAGGGTCTGACACATCCAGGCTGATCCCAGAATCAAGGGTACAAGAAAGAAATATAACGAGAATTTGAAGCAGCAAATAGCACCACCAAGTGGCCAACATTCCATATGGAAGTCATTCTACGCCTGGATTCAGCCGTGAGTCTTTCCTAGCTACTGTATAATGTCCTGGCTTCAGAGGGGTGGAGAGAGAAATAAGATAAATAAGGGCAGTGAGCACAGTTGATCCCTCCATCTGTTCCTCAACAAGATCTGTGGATATGTGCCCATTGTATTTTGGGCCTCCTAACTTCATAATGAGGCTCTAATTCAACCTCTTGTCATGGCATTTTATATACTTTAACCTGTACAAACCCCACCCTACTCCGATTTACTGCCAGCTGAACTCTCAATGTGGGGTTTATAAAAACATATTTCTTGCCACAGTTCCTGTCTTCTACCATATATGGCTGCCTATCTACTTATGGGTTTTCCTGAACAATATGAGGACAGTTTATTCAAAGATGTAATCTTAGCACCAATCATGATGCTTGGCATGGAGAATGAGCTTAATAAATGTTTTTGAGCAAACTAATATAAAAGTGATTCAACTATTCAATATATGATATATCTACTGACTTCAGAAATCATTTCACTCACTCCTTGATTCAATACGTATTAAGTACCTCCTATGTGCCAATAATTGTGTATGGGGCTAGGGTGACAAAGATGACTAGAACACCAGTCCTCTGCCTGCAAGTATCTCTAGGTGGGCAACAGACACTTATGAACATGAATAATATAACCAGAGCTATAAGAAAGGAATTAGCAGGCTTCTCTTGATACCTGGAGGAGAAAGAGGAATTCAACTTGCCTGAGTTAATGAGCTAAGGCCTCCAGGGCTTCTAGTCAAAAGAGTGTTTAGGATGAGTAGTTCTCCAGATGGACTATAAATTGGGGGTTGGAGAGAGGAATTCTAGTCAAAGAGAACAGGATGCTGTGCATGGAGTCTGAGCAGGGTCACCTCTGGACTTCACAGAGCAAGAAGCTGAGTTTTCCGCTGTGTTTGAGGAATACAAAATACCCATCTTCATAAGGACAGCATTTGAAGGCATGGTGGGAAGCAATAGGGCAAAGCCCTCAAAACCTTCTCTGCAAAAGTAATAATTCCCTTTTTGGCAACCAGGAATATTTGAAAACATTTCAAAATAATGACCTCTCTTTTCCCTCCCTGGTATTCCTTTGGCAACTCTGCTTTCCTGACCCCTTGTCTGTTTCTCTCCTCTCTCCTTTCTCCCCAACTTGTTACCTTTCCCCTACCCAGTCTCAGAATCCCTGCAAGAATCCATAGGAAGCACTGCTGCCCCAGGTTAAGAGAAAAAATTAAAAATGGATCTTGAGCACATTTCAGGACCACAGACAGTGGCATGAAGCCTACCCATCTACTGACATTTCAGTCATGGCAGCTCCAACTCATTAGGCCCTCTACAGACTTGAAAATATGGCCTCCAAGTTTACCAAGCAAACAAGGAAACACGGACACATCCAGAATCAATAGGAGAGGTTAAAATAACAGATAGAACAACCAGACAAATATTGAGTCAAGGTATAAGAGATGAGAAGAATATAAAACAAAGTTGGCCTAATGGATCTTTACAGAATACTGCAACCAAAAATTGCAAAATACACATGTTATTTTAAAGTATGGAACATTTCTTAAAATTAAGCATCCATTGTACAGTCTCAACATATTTCAAAGGATTGAAATCATAAGAGTATATTATTTACAAAGTATTCAGCCAAGCTAGAAATCAGTTACAGAAAATAACTAGAAAATCCTCATATATTTGGAAATTAAGAAATACACTTTTAAATAACAAATGGATCAAAGAATATATTCATAATATAAATTAGAAAATTTTTGAAACTGAATGAAAATGAAGATAACAACATTTGGAGATGCAGACAAAGTAGTAAATACAGAGAAGTTAACAGCCTAAATTCATATATTAAAAAATAAAAAGGTGGAAAACTAAAGAGTTAAACACTAGCCCAAGAAGTTATAAAAAGAAAAGCAAAAACAAAGGATAAAAGGAAGAAGTTAGTAAAGATGAGAGCAAAAATTAATAAAAGGGAAAACAAACATACAATAAAGAAGATTAAAGTGAAATTTAAAGTCCTTTGAAAAGACTAATAACATGGATAAACTTCTAGTGAGATTGATCAAGAAAAATGAGAGGTCACAAATAACCTATATCATGAATGAAAAAGACATAACTGCAGATTCTACAATAATTAAAAAGAAAATAAGATGATATGAATAACTTTATGTCACTACATTTATAATTTAAACAAGAAATGAAAATTTTTTCAGAAAAATACAACAGAAAGAAATTTTAAAAATCTGAAATCATCCTATGAAATAGACTGTATCAATGATTAAAATCTTCCTACAAAGAAATCTCCATCCCCAGAAGCATTCAATTGGGCTTCCACAAAATTAACATGGAAGAAACAATGCTAATCTTAATAAAGTCTTCCAGAGAAAGAAAGAAAAAGGTATATCCTCCCCAACTCATTGTATGAGGCTATCACAATCTTGATAGCACAAAACCCTATGAGGATGGTATAAAAAGAAAATTTAGAGCCCAATATCATTCGTGAGCATGGATGCCAAAATACTCTATAGTATACAATATAGTATACATATCTGTTATGAAGGTAACAAAATTTGGAGATGCGGATAAAGTAGTAAATACAGGGAAGTTTGCTATATAATACTATACAGTATACATATTTACAAATAGTAAATCAAACATCAATTTTTAAAAAGGGGAGAGGGAGCTAATATATCATTACAAATATTAGTTTATTTCAGGGATGAAAGATTTAACATAAATCAATCAATGTAATCGGCTACATTAATAGATTAAAGGATAAAAATCCTATGTTCATTGCAATAGATTTCAAAATAGCGTTTGATAAAATTCAACCTTCTTCTCTTTCCTAATTATAAATGAAGGCAAAAACCTTACTGGCTGGGCACAGTGGATCACACCTCTAATCCCAAAACTTTGGGAGGCCAAGGAGGAAGGATCACTTGGGCTCAGGAGTTCAAGACCAACCTGGACAACAAACATAGTGAGACTTCATCTCCACTAAAAATTAAAAAAAAAAAAATTAGCTGGGCATGGTTACACGTATCTATAGTTCCAACTTTTGGGAGGCTGGGGCAGGAGGACTGCTGGAGCCTGGGAAACTGAAGCTGCAGTGAGCTGTGATTGTACCACTGCACTCCAGCCTGGGCTACAGAATAAGACTCTGTTTCAAAAAAAGAAAGAGAAGAGAAGAGAACAAAACGGAAGGAAGGAAGGAAGGAAGGAAGGAAGGAAGGAAGGAAGGAAGGAAGGAAGGAAGGAAGGAAGGAGGGAGGGAGGGAGGGAGGGAGGGAGGGAGGGAGGGAAGGAAGGAAGGAAGGAAGGAAGGAAGGAAGGCGGGCGGGGAGGGAGGGAGGGAGGGAGGGAGGGAGGGAGGGAGGAAAAACCGTGCTAAAACTAGAAGCAGAGGGATTCCCCTTCATCTTATAAAGAATATCTATTAAAAGTTGCAGTAGGGCTGAGGGAGGGATAGTATTAGGAGAAATAACCTAATGTAAATGACAAGTTGATGGGTGCAGCAAACCAACAAGGCACATGTATACCTATGTATCAACCCTGCATGTTGTACACGTGTACCCTAGAACTTAAAGTATAATAATAATAATGAAAAGTTACAGTAAAGATCATACTTAATAATGAAATTATTGAGATTGGGAATAAGGCAAGAAAGCTCACTATCATCACTGCTATTCAGCATGGTAACAGAGGTTCTAGCTGGTTTAATAAGAGAAATAAATAAAAAGTGTGAGGATTTAAAAGACAGAAACAGAACTGTGATTTACAAATGATATAAATCTAAAGTAATCTACAAATTAATTATGAGAATTAGTAGTTTAGTACAATACATGGATATAAACTCAATATAAAAATGGCAATTATATTTCTACATAACAGTAACATTGGCCAAATTAAATCTTTAAAAATCTACTTGTATTTATTTTCTGTCACTGCCGTAACAAATTATAACAAATTTACTTCTTTAAATTTTTTTAATGTATAGACAAATTTATTATCTTATAGTTCAATAAATCAGAAGTCTGACACAGGTATCATCAGGCTAAAATCAAGGTATCAGCAGGGCTGTATTGATCTCTGGAGCCTCTAGTGGAGGATCTATTTTCTTACCTTTTCCGGCTTATGATTCTCTTCCTTCATTCTTAGAACCAGTAACATTGCATCACTTTCGTCTTCTTCCGAAGTCACATACCTTTCTGACTATAGTCAGGAAAGGATTTCCAGTTTCAAGGTCTCAGGTGATTAGATTGGGCCCATGCAGATAATCCAGGATAATCTCCCCATCTTGAGGTTCTTAGCCTTAACCACATCTGCAAAGTCTCTTTTGCCATGTATAATATGTATAAAGCAATATATTCATGGATTCTAGAGATTAGGGCATGGACATATTTGGGGGGAGGCATTATTCTGCCTATCACAGTGCAATTTATAATAGCATTAAAATGTCAAGTATCTAGGAATAAATCCATCAAAAGATCTTTAAAATGCTACACATAAAACTATAAAACATTATTGAGGACAAGTGACCACACAAAATGGCAGCATAGGAAGCTCTAGGAGTTGGTCTTTCTGCCAAAGCAAACACTGGGCTGGAAAGAGCAATTGGAATCAGCTCATTCAGAAATCTGGAACCTGATCAGATACTTAAAACAACCAGGTTGCTCAGTGAAGGAACAGACTGCCTGGGGGTGGGAGGGTGGGTAAGCAGTCTTGTTTTGGTGACTGGTTGACCACCGATAATGGATCAGAAACTTCAGTGACCACAAATAAGGAATACACATCTTGCAAAAATAGTTCAGAAAAGACACAAATGGATGGCTGCAGCACTCAACAAGCAAAAATAAACAATTCTTCAGTAGTAAAAGAATCAAATTTCCAGAGTTACCACTCTGGAGTTAATATTCAGAATGTCTTGTTCTCAACAGCAACAACAACAAAATTACAAAGCATACAAAGAAATCTGGCCCACTCCCAGGAAAAAAAGAATTTGGTAAAAACTGTCACTGAGGAAGCACAGTGGTTTCTCTTGTATTTGAGGCCACCGATCCACCACATACTGACCTCAGGCCTTGTTGCATGTAGTTTCTTTCCTTTTACTATTGTTCCATGTTAGAGAAAAGGCCTAACCTTCTTAGGCTTTGTTTAGCAGAGCTTCTATTGCTACGTGGCTTTTGCAACAAATATTGACACTCTCATTTGATTCCTCCACAGTAACTTAGCATGCTCTATCTAGTGCCTCCAAACTCAGGGACATTCGTAAAATCTTGCGTGGATATACTCTAATTACTGTAAACTTTCTCAGAAAAGGTCTTGAGTCTTTCTCAAAGAAGACTTCAGTCCAGACCCATCTGTACCAGCCTGAAGAAAGTCATCAATTAGAAGCAATAAGGTGGTGCTATGGTCTGAATGTGTCCCACAAATTCATGTGTTGGAAATTTAATCCCCAAAGGAACAATGCTGGGGTGGGGTCTTTTGGGAGGTGTGTAGGTCATGAGGGAATTGATTAATGCTATTATAAAGAGGATTGATGGAAGAAGTTTGATTCCCTTTTGCCCTTCCACCTTCTGAGTAGACAGCATTTCTCCCCTCCAGAGGATGCAGGGTTAAGGTACTATCTTTGAAGCAAAGACCACACCCTTACCAGATACCAAATCTTCTAGTGCCTTTAGTGGACTTCCAAGCCTCCATGATTATGAGAAATAAAATTTCTGTTCTTTATAAATTACTCAGTCTCAGGTATTCTGTTATAGCAGCACTAACAGATTCAGACAAGTGGTATATTGAGATTCACTCTCCTCTTTACGTAGTCTTTTATTCTTTTCAGGTCAACATCAGGCCACAAGGGTGGGGAGTTAGAGAGTTGGATGTCTGTGCTCAACTCATCATCTTAAGTTGAAACATTCTGAATGGTATTTTAAAACACAGAACTGGTCTATTACATCCCTATTAGCTGCAACTTTGGGGTGAAGTTCATAAAAACGTAACTCACTTCCTAGCATTGCAATTAATGTTGTTTCAGTTCCCATTGTGCTACAAAACTCAGTAAAAGTAAACTACCATTTTTGTTATAACTGCATAGACACTTCTGAGATCTCATTCTGCCTGGAGAAAAAAAAAAAAAAAAAAACCTTTATTGAAGTCTAATCCAGTAAATATGGTGCTGTCAAGAAATTGTTTTATGTATCATCTCAATAACTCTCCAGCTCAAACTGTATTTCAGGGCTTCTCCTTCCTTCAAGTTGTTGGTCTGGTGGCTGGCTCCTTGGCATGGATGGCCTGTGATATGGTTTGGCTGTGTCCCCACCCAAATCTCATCTTGAATTGTAGCTCCCGTAATTCCCACGTGTTATGGGAGGGATATAATGGGAGATAATTTAATCATGGGGGTGGTTTTTCCCATACTGTTCTCATGGTAGTGAGTAAGTCTCACAAGATCTGATGGTATTATAAGGGGAAAACCCTTTTGCTTGGTCCTCATTTTCTCTTGCCTGCTGCCATGTAAGACGTGCCTTTAGCCTTCTGCCATGATTGTGAGGCCTCCCCAGCCACATATAACTGTGACTCCACTAAATCTCTTTTCTTTATAAATTACTGTCTCAGGTATGTCTTTATCAGCAGTGTGAAAACAGACTAATATGGCCTGCAATGCAGATTCTTTTGTGGTGTGGCTTGTTAGACTCATGTCCCAATTAGATCTGAGCAGTTTCTTGGCATAGGCAATACTACTGAGGCAAGCCACTCGTTCTCACTACTCCAACAGCTCTAATAGATTCCTCTCACTACAGAGAAGTCTGTGGGTCTTCCAAACCACTTTAGGATCCCGTTTCCATAGCCTACCTTATGCCTACTGGAAACACTGTAACCCCCCCATGCCAAACTCCACTTAGCAGAAACAATCATGGCTAAGACATGGCAGGCAAAGAATGGTCTCTCATAGCTGGGCACGGTGGCTCCCGCCTGTAATCCCAGCACTTTGGGAGGTTGAAGCACATGGATGACCTGAGGTCAGGAGTTCGAGACCAGCCTGGCCAACATGGTTAAACTCCATCTCTACTAAAAATACAAAAATTAGCTGGCCGTGGTAGCGGGTGCCTGTGTTATTACAGGCTATTCAGCAAGCTGAGGCAGAAGAATCACTTGAACCTGAGAGGTGGAGGTTGCAGTGATCCGATATTGCGCCACTGTACTCCAGCCTTGCAACAGAACAAGACTCCGTCTCAAACGACGACAACAACAACCATAATAAGTAAACTCCAAAGATGTGGGAACTTGGCCCTCAGTTCAGTCACCTCACTTGAGGACATGACAAGATTAGGTCTCCCATCCCACTTCTTCCCCTGAATTATCCAGGAAGGGATAGAGGTAGCAGGGATCATTTTCCCCAAACTCTCCCTCCAATCCACTTTATAAATCGACCTCTGTTTGGGTGGAAGAAGAAACTAGTTTTTTGGGTCACAAATTTGACCTCACAACTGGCAAGTACTCTTTGAGCTTCATAATTGTGAGGCAGGGTCTTTGTGCTCTTTCCTCAGTGGAGATCTATCCCCACAGTAATCAACATGATTCTTGGCTTTAACAAAAGATGAAGTAAAGGACAAGTCAGTCAGTAAAATAGGGAGAAAAGAACTTCGCAATAATGCTTCATATTCATGCTGTTACACAATGTTCCCTCTCACTTTTTCAATGTTAAGATTTGATAAGCTCAATATAACCATGAGAAATGTGTACAGAGGATTTTTTTTAGGGTAGTGAAAATATTCTGTATGGTACTAAAATTTATACATATATAATAATGATTATAACAAGGCTGGGCACGGTGGCTCACACCTATAATCCTAGCACTTTCGGAGCCCGAGGTGGGTGGACTGCCTGAGCTCAGGAGTTCGAGACCAGCCTGGGCAACATGGTGAAACCCCATCTCTACTAAAATACAAAAAATTCGCCAGGCATGATGGTGCATGCCTGTAGTCCCAGCTCCTGGGGAGGCTGAGGCGGAAGACTCACTTGAACCCAGGAGGCAGAGGTTGCAGTGAGCCGAGATCGTGACACTGCACTCCAGGCGGGGCAACAGAGCTAAGCAAACACTACGGTGAACTATAGACATTGGGTGATAACGATGTGTCAATGTAGGGTCATCAACTGCAGTAAGTGTACCCTCGGGTAAGAGATGTTAATAATTGGGGGGCCGGGCGCAGTGGCTCAAGCCTGTAATCCCAGCACTTTGGGAGGCCGAGGCGGGTGGATCACGAGGTCAGGAGATCAAGACCATCCTGGCTAACATGGTGAAACCCTGTCTCTACTAAAAATACAAAAAACTAGCCGGGCGTGGTGGCGGGCGCCTGTAGTCCCAGCTACTCGGAGGCTGAGGCGGGAGAATGGCGTGAACCCGGGAGGCGGAGCTTGCAGTGAGCTGAGATCACGCCACTGCACTCCAGCCCGGGCAACAGAGTGAGGCTCTGTCTCAAAAATAAATAAATAAATAAATAAATAAATAAATAAATAAATAAATAATAATAATTGGGGAAGCTACGCATGTGTTGGAGTAACGGATATACAGGAAATCTCTGTATTTTCCTCTCAATTTTGCTGTGAACCTAAAAGTGCTCTAAAAATGTTTAAGTACTTGGAAAAAAGAAAAAGAGTGTGGAAAAATAAATGAGTGCATAACAGATTAACATTTTTTAAAATCTGGGTGATGGTTACACGGTATGTATTCTTACACTTTAAAATTATGAAGTATTTTAAATATTTAAGAAAGTACAGGGAATGTTGAAACAAATGTACTTGAAATATACTCAATGAATGGATAATAGTCCCACCAGAAATTAAAACAATCTCTAAGCAACTAATAATTAATAGTTTAACATATTGCTGTGAAGAAAGAAAAAAAGATTCAGTGATTAATGGAGCAAAATAGAAAGCCTGGAAATCAATCCCATTTTATGTTAGAATTTAAACACATGATTATGAGAGCCATCATAAATCAACGGGTCTCAGAATACTTATTTACTTACAGGAATACTTCTAGGTATTTAAAAAAAAATTCCAGGTGGTTAGATGCTTTTAAATCAAGTTATATTTGCTAAATATAGCATAAAGTAGAAATGAGTAGGTATCACTTTTCTGAAGATTGATTAACAATGGGTTTTTTGGTTTTTTGTTTTTGTTTTTTTTTCCGTTTTTAGATGGAGTCTCGCTCTGTCACCCAGGCTGGAGTGCAGTGGCGCAATCTCAGCTCACTGCCACCTCCGGAGCTCAGTGCAAGCGATTCTCCTGCCTCAGCCTCCCAAGTAGCTGGGGTTACAGGCACATGCCACCAAGCCCAGCTAGTGTGTGTGTGTGTGTGTGTGTGTGTGTGTGTGTGTGTGTGTGTGTCTGTGTGTATTTTTAGTAGAGATGGGGTTTCACCACATTGGCCAGGCTGGTCTCAAACTCCTGCCCTCAGGTGATCCACCCACCTTGGCCTTCCAAAGTGCTGGGATTACAGGTGTGAGCCACCACACCTGGCCAACAATGGGTTTTTATATATTGCATTAAATATCTCAAATTCTTAGGTATAACATTAAGAATTTACTATATTAAAAGGCACATGACATAAAGAGAAATTTTTCACTGTGGAATTAAAATTAGTAAACTAACAATAAATTCAACCTCACTAATTAAAGAAATACAAGGCTGGGTGAGGTGGCTCATGCCTGTAATCCCTGCACTTTGGGAGGCCGAGGTGGGCAGATCACAAGGTCAGGAGATCAAGACCATCCTGGCTAACACGGTGAAACCCCGTCTCTACTAAAAATACTAAAAATTAGCCGGGCGTGATGGCGGGCACCTGTAGTCCCAGCTACTTGGGAGGCTGAGGCAGGAGAATGGCATGAACCCGGGAGGTGGAGCTTGCAGTGAGTCGAGATCACACCACTGCACTCCAGCCTGGGCGACAGAGCGAGACTCCATCTCAAAAAAAAAACAGAAATATAAATAAAAACAATCATACCAATTAACTTTTAAAATTTTAAATTGTAATATTTATTGTTGATAAGATTGAAATTAAGTACTGTATTCATACATTTCTAATAGCAGAATAAATTGGTACAACCTTT
The DNA here is from genome assembly GCF_003255815.1 of Theropithecus gelada. Classification (NCBI taxonomy): domain Eukaryota; kingdom Metazoa; phylum Chordata; class Mammalia; order Primates; family Cercopithecidae; genus Theropithecus; species Theropithecus gelada. Next base: position 97,419,065 of record NC_037669.1, read on the forward strand.
TAAAAAGGCAATATTGCAGCATGTTTTTAAAACATAAAATAATTACATTTTTGGATTTGGTTAATCTCATTCTTGGGAATTTATTTCAAGCAAATCATTCAAAAGAAAGGGAAAAAAGCACTATATTTATGACATTGTTGAGAACACCACTATTTGCAATAGCTCACAGATAGAAATGTCCTAATGCCCATCAATGCATTTTAATAAAAAGGAACTAACACCAACTGGATGGATATCGGGGCGGGGAATGTGATTAAGACACAGTCTCACCCGGGCACAGTGGCTCATGCCTGCAATCCCAGTACCTTGGAAGGCGAGATGGATGGATTGCTTGAGCTCAGGAGTTCAAGATCAGCCTGGGCAACAACGCAAAATCTCATCCCTGCAAAAAATACAAAAATTAAATCAAGTGTGGTGGTGCATGCCTGTAGTCCCAGCTACTGGAGAGGCTGAAGTGGGAAGAGTGCTTGAGCCTGGGAGGTCGAGGCAGCAGTGAGCCAACATCTTGCCACTGCACTCCAACTCCAGCCTGGGCAAAAGAGCGAGACTCTGTCTTAAAAAAAAAAGACACAGTATCTACCCTAAAAGCAATTCACAGTTTGGAGAAGGGAGGTCGAGGTGGGTGGATCTCCTGAGGTCAGGAGTTCAAGACCAGCCTGGCCAACATGGTGAAACCCCATCTCTACTAAAAATACAATAATTGGCGGGGTGTGGTGGTGGGTGCCTGTAATTCCAGCTACCTGGGAGGCTGAAGCAGGAGAATCACTTGAACCCAGAAGGCAGAGGTTGCAGTGAGCGGAGATTGTGCCACTGTACTCCAGCCTAGGCCACAAAGCAAGACTCAGTATCAAAACAATCAAACAAGCAAAAATGTTATTTAAGAAGGGTTCTTGGTGGTTCCAGTTATTCCTCTGAGAATTTTACACTCCCAAGTTCTTGTCCAGTCACACTACTTATCTCTCCAGGGCTTAATGGAGTTCCCTTAGCTCCCAAGATCCCAGGAAAAGCACTGCCTTTTGCCCGAAGGTACTCTGACTGTAGGGCCAACAAATTCTCTTCAATTGTTCAACCCACTAACCTGACAGACTCCTGATTTGATCCATAAAGACAGTCTAATGCCCTACAATTCAAAGGGTGGTTTGTGGGCTAGTGTCCATCTGTGGACTCTTTCTCAATGGCCTCGTAAGTCCAGAAATTGAGAATAAATGTTTAAAAATTTATATAGCATTTTACATTGCCAGGACATCCAAGCATATGATCAGCGAACTCATTTCACACAAGGTTTATACCAGTTTGGAACCCATCAACGGGTCACATGAAGCATGAACTATGTGTTAGTCATGTGCAACAGAAGCATTTATTTGTCTCTGAAAGATTGGTGGGGGGAGTGGGAGACTAATCCTTAACCAGAGGCAGTATGGAAAGTTCTGGTTTAACCTCCACTCAATTTTCCAAAGACGATCCAGAAAAGCTTAGCAGACTTATGATAGTTAATATTAGGTGTCAACTTTATTGGACTGAAGGATGCCTACGTAGCTGGTAAAGTACTGTTTCTGGGTGTGTCTGTGAGGGTGTTGCCAGAGAAGTCTGACATTTGAGTCAGTGGACTGGGAGAGGAAGACCCAGCCTCAATGTGGGTGAGCACCATCCAACTGGCTACCAGCACAACTAAAACATACCAGGGGGGAGAATGTAGGATCTTTGCTTGCTGAGTCTTCTGGCTTTCATCTTTCTCCTGTGCTGGATGCCTCCCTCTGTTCCTCCTGCCCTAGAACATCAGACTCTAGGTTCTTTGGCCTTTAGACTCTTGGATTTACACCAGTGGTTTGCTGGGGGCTCTTGGGCCTTTGGCCACAGAATGAAGGCTGCACTGTCAATTTCCCTGCTTTTGAGGTTTTCAGACTCAGACTAAACCACTACTGGCTTCTTTCTTCCCTAGCTGGCAGACTACCTACTGTGAGACTTCGCTTTGTGATTGTGTGAGCCAATTCTCCCTAATAAACTCCCTTCCATGTGTGTCTATATATATATACACACACACACACACACACACACACATATATATATATATCCTATTAGTTCTGTCCCTCTGGAGAACCCTGACTAATACAAGACTGGTTAGCTATCTTTTCTATTTCACAAAACAGTTTTTAAAACATGAATGGCAGACAGAAGGAACAGAAATATCACATGGTCATCTTCTTATTTTCCAATAAAGGACGTCAAAAACAAATGCATAACTGTAACAAAAGCATACAAGGCTCATGATTACTTCAAAAAAGATAATTTTTACGCCAAAAAGAGAAAGAACAACAATGCGTAAGTTTCCAAGAACTGTGGGTCATCTTATGTATACATATAAACCTCATATATACATAGATTTCTACCACATTTTCTTCATTTTCTAACTTCAAATTAGTGGAAATTTTATCACGGACTTCCCCTAGTCCACAGACTCCCATTTTGGAACTGCTGGTCTATTTTGCCTGGCTCCTATTTCACCAACCCTTAATTCTTCCCATGCTGTCAATGACCTTGCTAGAAAGCAGATTGACTATACATATAGCCCTGCTTTAAACTCCTGATCAGCTTCCCCTGGCAAGAATAAAGTCAATCTCATTAGCATGGCATACCAGCTTCTTAGTAATTTAAATGTTGTTCACCTCTTCAACACTAATTCTTAGAGTAACCCTCAACATCACGCTAAATATTTTCAGCTCCCTACTATGTCTGGATGGCCTAATATGCCCCAGACACAAGGAGTTCCATGCAGGCTGGTAATTACAAATAAATGAGATTAACATAATCCAGTTGGTCTGAGCTTAATATACAGGTGGGGCAGACTGCCTCATGTGAGTACTCAGTCTCCTTTATCTTCTTCTTGGCCTGGTAACTTCTCAATCTTATGAACGGATCTCAAGGACAAGTTCCCTTTTTGTCAGATATCTAGAAACAGTCCATGGATGCATTACCCATCATCCATCATACGCAATGTAGTTACCAATAATGCACTCAGGCCATAAATACCACAGCCTGGACCTCCAGGGATGTTTCTTCTTGCTCTCTGGATTGATACTCCTCATCCTGGGGTTCCCAAACCTCTTTGCTGTTTGAATAAATCTGTGGACTCCATTAACTGAGGTTCTTTCTTTTCTCAGCTCACAGTATGTCTCCTCTAGACCATTTCTCTACGTGACAATGCTGCTTTCAGCTACAAGACCTTGTTCTGAGTTCATACTTTCTAACCTTGGATAAACTGGTCTCTAAGTAGGTTGTGACTATTCTGGCTCAAAGTCACCAACATCTAGCTCGCTTACATTTTTCTAAACTGTAGCTTCTGGCCAAGCATAGCCTTTGACTATGACAAAGGGTAACCTTTGACCATAACAAAGGATAACCTTTGCAAAGCACAACCTTTGCCTACAACAAAGGGTAACATTTGCAAAGGGGAGACAAGGGAAAGGGAAGTAATTCATCACTCTGTTCCCGAAAATGTCATCTAGAAGCAGTCAACCTACAAAGGCTTATATACCTTTTTCATAAATAACACTGCTTGACCCAGTTATGGAAGGAAGAAAAGACAGACACATGAAAAGTAGACAGTAAATTATTCTTTTGGACCTAGAAAAGATGTCCCCATATAGAAAATAACAAACTGACTTTTTGGAGACAGGGTCTTGCTCTGTCACCCAAGCTGGAGAGCAATGGCATGATGATGGCTCAGTGCAGCCTCAAACTCCTGGGCTCAAGTGGTCCTCCTGCCTTGTGGTCCTCCTGTAGCTAGGACTACAGGTGTGCACCACCACACCCATCTCATTTTTTTATTTTTTGTAGAAATGGAGGTCTTGCTATGTTGCCCAAGCTGGTCTTGAACTCCTGGCCTCCAGGGATCCTTCTGCCTCAGCCTCCCAAAGTGCTGGGATTACAGACCTGAGCCACCATGTCCAGCCACAAACTGACTTTTTGTTTAACAATTCAGTCTCCTGTGAAATGTCAAATGAACCCAGTGGCTAGTATTCAATGAATGTTGCACCCCAGATGAAATCAACCCTGAAAAAGTAAAACTGAGGACCGGTTCCCATTTACTACTATGTTACGGCCTCCTATGAGGTCAAGGCATAAACACCTCTCTAAAAAGTCCATTTCTGGCAGCAATATCTTCAGTTTCTATTTGAATCCTTCTCTTCCTGAGTTGAGTGAACTCACTCACTTCTGCCATTCTTATAATGTACTCAAATGATCATGCTATATATTCATTTACAGTGGAAATATATTCATATTTCCTGACCTTTTTTCACCTAATCGTTGCTTCTTGCCCTTGCTACAACAGACAAAAACAGAAACCTATGTCCACCACAGGGTATAAAATTGACCAGCAAGCATGCTGTGGCCATCTACAGAAAGGTAAAAATGCAAAATGGAGGAGGGTGCAAGTAAGACTGAATGTAAAAGCCAGTATGAAATTTACAAAGGGCAAAGGGCCTATGTAAGTCCAGGAAAGATCACAGAAAGGAGGACAGAAGTGAAGACGGCATTTGGGGGAGCTCTAGTGTAGTTTTTCTGACACTGAAAAAAGTCTGAACTGTGACTGCAATGTTTGTCCCATACATCAGATTTATAGAAAATCTGTATACCTGGTCCTCGTAGATGCGTTTCATGCTGAGAACTAACACTAGTATTTCTTTCTGATTTCTTTTGTAGATGGTTTGTATTTTCTATATGAAGTTTCTCATTACTGATTATCTCCTTCACAGAACCTTTCTCGTTTTTATTCATTTCATCCCTTGGAAATCTCTTTTATGTCTCACTAACTTGCCCTTTGATCTGCAAATTATCTTGAATATCAGGTCCCCCTCTCAGATATTCACCTGATACCATGCCACAAGATTTGTGTTTATCAGAAAGTATTTGTTTTGACGTCAGATGCTCATTCTCAGCCGAGGTTTTTCCACCTGATTAGAGAAGAAGAAATACAAATACCCACCTCTCAGCAATGCTAGAGGGAAGTATACCAGAAGTTAGCAAACATTTCTTGTAAACGACTAGATAGTAAATGTTTTAGGCTCTTCAGGCCATAGAATTATCTGTTGCAAGTACTCAACCCTATCATTGTAATGTGAATGCAGACATAGACAAAACATAATGAATGAACATAACTGTATTTCAATAAAACTTCATTTATAGACACTGAAATTTGAATTTCAAATAATTTTCATGTGTTACAAAATATTCTTCTATTGATTTCTTTCAGCCACTAAAAATTCAACCATTCTTATTTCACAGGTCATCTACAAAAAGACCAGTGGTAGGCCAGATTTTGGCCTATGGGTCATAGTTTGCCTGAACTAATCAGCAAGTAAGATTAGTATGTCCTATTATTACACAGCTTTTGTGTCCTTATAAAATGCTTTTCTTTAAAGACAAAAGGTCTCACTCTGTCACCCAGGACTAAGTACAGTAGGGTGAGCACAGCCCACTGAAGCCTTGAACTCCTGGGCTCAAGCAATCCTCCTGCCTTAGCCTCTTAAGCAGCTGGAACTACAGGCATATAACACCACACCTGGCTAATGGTATGTTTTCAGAGATGGGGGTCTTACTATGTTGTCCATGCTGGTCTCAAACTCCTACCTTCAAGCAATCCTCCCGCCACAGCCTTCCAAGTAGCAGGGGTTACAGATATGAGCCATCACACCTGAAATGCCTTTAGAGCATTTAGGGAATAAAGTGAGAAAAGGAAAAGTCCTGAATCCCGAGAGGGAAGAGAAAGCTTTATCAGAGTTTAGAAGTCCAAAGGGAGTTCAAGATGAGAAGACAGCTAAGAAGATAGGAGAAATCAAAAAGGGAAGGTCATGGGCTATGGGAATGAGCGGTAGTGTAAAAATACCAACAACAGATAAGGATGGGAACATGAAACAGAGGACTCAGACACAGTAGGGAAAGAATGGAGACATAATTGGGAGGCATAAAGTTAGGAGAGAATCTCTTAATTAAGTGAAAAACAACAAAAAATATCAAATAACTCTGCATAAAGTGTTATGGCATAAATGAGAAAAGTATTATATTATTCCTGCTGTCAGAAAGCCTGTAACTTCCTTGGGAAAGATAATATACATACTATAGTTAGAGAACATAGTACTGGATTTGGAGAATGCATATCTAACCCACCACCCAAAATAACCACTCATGAATCATAATGTCACTAAGTCTTTGCCAAAGACTAGCCAATGAAATCCAGTAGTATAAGGATTGTACATCACTGACTATAATTATCCAAGGAATGGAGGGTGGGGTTCAACACACCAAAATATATCAATGTAATGTATACCACATTAATAGAATACAGGAAAGAACCAAATTTATCAGTCACAGAATATCATTTCACAAACTTTAACACCCTTCCACGACAAAAACTCAACAAATTAGCAACTTGATAACTTAATAAAGAGCATTTACAAGAAAATAATAGCTAACATCATACTTACTGGTAAAAGATTGAATGCTTTCCCCATAAGATCAAGAATAAGACAAGAATGTCCACTCTTGCAACTTGTATCCAACATTGTGCTAAAGGTTCTAGCCAGAGTAATTAGGCAAGAAAAAAAGTAAAAGGCATTCAGATTAGAAAAGAAGAGTTTGTAAAACTCTATTTGCAGATGACATAATTTTGTATATAGAAAATACAAAGAAATTCACCAAAATTCAGAACTGTTGTGCTTCAAAGGACAGTATTAGGAAAGTGAAAAGACAATTCACAAGATGGGATGAAATATTTGTAAACCATGTATCTGACACGGATTTAGTATCCAGATGTCAAAACTCTTAAAACACAAAAATAAAAGGAAAAGTAACCAATTTTAAAATTTGCACAGCTTGAAAAGACATTTCTCCAAAGAGGATACATAAATGGCCAATAAGCACATTGAAAGACTCTCAATGTCATTAGTCACTGGAGAAATGCAAATAAAAACTTCAATGAGACAGCACTTCACATCACCAGGATGCCTACAGCCAAAAAGGTAGACAATATTAAGTGTTGGAAAGGACGTGAAGAATTAGGAACCCTTACACATTGCTGGAGGAAATGTAAATTGGTATAGCCACTTCGGAAAAAGTTTTGGCATTCCTCGAAATGTTATACAAAGAGTTACCATTAAGACCCAACAAGTATCTATCCAGAGTATGTACCCATGAGAAAACACATCTGCATTATAACTTGTATACTACTATACTGATGCATGTTACAAAATGGATTAACCTTGAAAACATTATGTTAAGTGAAAGCCAGTGGCAAAAGGCCACATGTTGTATGACTGCATTAATACCAACTATCCCTAATGAGAAAATTTATGGAAACAAAAAGTAGATAGGTAGTTGTGTAAAACCAAGAGTTGGGGTTGGGTATGGTGAATAATTCCTAACAGATAGGGGTTTCTAAAGATCTAAAAGCAGACTGTGGCATGCCTGCACAACTCTGTGAATATTCTAAATACCACTTAATTGTATACTTTAAATGGGTGAATTGTATGATTTGTGAATTGTATCTCCACAAAGCTGTTTAAAAAAGGACATGATAGCCTGCTTTGTACATCAGAATGAGTTATTTTAATGAATGAAAAACATTAAATCTACCAGTCTACAGAAAAAAGAAAATGTGTGTTTGACATCGTTTAAGGTGGCTCTTACATGAACTCCTTACTTGGAAAACTGGTATTTAAATATCAAGAATTAAGCCTTTCTCCTGTCTTCCCAGCATTGACGATTTTGAAAAATCTTTGATACTATTGTACGTAACACTGCTTTAGCTAAGTAAGTATATCTTCTTAGTTCCAAGTATCCTAGAGGGGAGGAAAATCATAACAACTGTAAGCTACCTTAAAATATTTCAGTATAAAATTATTTAAAATTTTTAATATATTAGTTTTCATGAAAAACAGAAATTTTTCTACTTGTTCTATTGGTCAGTGGACAAGATAATACTGCACCAAGTTTATCAATTTTGTAAAACTGGAGAAACTGGAAAAAAGTGATCACAAATAACCTGCAAAGTATTTAGAAAAACTGTTCCACATATCCCCAAGAGATAAAAGCATCCCAGTGTGTGAAATACAGAAGCAGAGTGTTGTGCACTACATTTTAAAGGAATGGGAAGCTATGAATAACACATCAGTCAGAAAAAATGTGATCGAGGATCCCTGTGTACTCCATGATGTTGGGCACAGAGAACACACACCTTTCATTTTGATGAAATGAAGGCAAAGGAAGAGACAAAGCTGGAGAAGATCCCTCTTGCTTAACTCACCTATCAGGCCTGCTCTCCAGTCACTCCTGCTTAGGACTACCTGTGGCCGAATGAAACAGGACTCTTTCCCTTGCTCCAGATGAGAGACCAAAGCTGGTTTGGAAGTGGGCGGCACTGCTTGAAAAGAAGAAAACATAACAGAATAATGAGCATAGTCATAGGGGTCAAAGTCAAGCCCATGGCTGCAAGAACAAGCAAGGGAGGTGAGGAGGGTAATTCCTGGGTGAGCTATAGAAGAGGTACCCTAAAGAGGTACTGGGAGGGATCCTGGGAAGAAGAGTCAGGATGGTTCTTCCAAGGAAGCCTGAAATATCCTGGAAGGCAGATTTCTATTTAAAGGGCAACAAGATTTTTTACCTTGTCAGAAGATGAAAATCTGCCACTATGGGAAAAAGACAAATGGCTCATAGGAGTAACTCCCAGAGGGAGACAAAGTGGCTGGGTTCTCTCAAGATAAATTGGAGGTTCAATACTAGTCTAAGGGTATCACGATATAGCTCAAGCCCTACTGTACTCAGAATCACCTCTGAGGCAGGTAGGGAAGGAGGGCAGCTTTTACGACAGAAAAAGAAGGAAAGCTCTTTGCAGGTCAATAGACACCAGGGCTTTCTATACCTGGCAACCTCTGACATCACTATTTGGGGTCAGCTAATAATTATAAAAGAGCCCTTCAACCTGAAGGCCCAGGCAGAAACCAACAGCAGAGAGGCCTTACCTACAAAGGCCACAGCCTCATAGTTCTCCAGCATCACATCCCTGTACAAGGCCCTCTCGGCAGGCACCATGATGGCCCATTCCTTCGTAGTGAAGTACACAGCCACGTCCTCAAAAGCCACTGATTCCTGAAATGACAAGTTCCTACTTTCCCAGACCTCAGTACTTTCATGATGGTCAAATCTGTCAATGAGACACCTGAGAAGGGCACCTATAATGATACGTATTCAGTATTGGGTCCTTCACATGCCTACAGAGTTTTTTTGTGTAAAATTTAGGTGTGGAGGAAGAAGATGCAGAATTAAAGGTAGCCAGTCAGAGTTCAGGATACTTTCCCAGTAAGAACCAAGTACACCTCCACTATGAGCTTCTAAACATGTGACCTCCACACAGACACTGAACCTGCTGCATAGGATCTGGGCTTGGGCCCGAGCACAGAAGTGCACATGTGGAAGGAGAACTGACCCCTGAACATAGCTGTCAGCTTAGCTCTAAGCCCCTCCCTAATTTGTGTATATCCCAGTGATTATTTCAGTTACTCATATTACTCCATTTCCCAATTCTACTTTCATTCTAATCCTTCTTTCTTGCCTGTCTCCTTGCCCACTACCCCAAGCACAAAGCTCTCCCATCAGTCAATGAACTCCCACCCGCAGCCTGTCTTCATGCAGAGGTAATGAGGTTAGAGAGGTATAGGAAAATACTGCTTACTTGAGAAAGGCTACGGTGGTGCGTAAGGCTCAAGATAGGCCTAAAAAGGTGGCTATTTCAAGTTTTTAAGCCCTGGAGTCAAGCTCTGTATTTCAGAAATAGAGCTTTAGTGGAAATGGTCTTAATTTGGAGTATGAGATTAAGGGAACCTAAAATCTAAGGGATTTTAAAAACAGACACAGACGTATATGTTCACCAAATGTATGACAAAGTAACTAGAGCAATTCAGTGGATAAAAGATAGATTTTTCAATACACAATCCTGAATCAACTGGATATGTGTATGGAGGGAAAAAGAACTTTTGACCCATGCCTCACACCTTTAATTTGAGATGAATCACACACCTAAGTATAAAGGTAAAACAATAAATCTTCTAGAAGAAAACACATGAGAACATCTTCATGATGTCTGAGTAAGAAAAGATTTCTTATACAAAACAAACTGATATACTGGACTTCATTAAAAGTAAAATCTGTTTATCAAAAGATACCATTAGGAGAGTGAAAATGCAAGCCACTGACTGGGAGAAGTAACACATATATCTGACAAAGGACTTATAATAAATAAGAAACAATACAACTTAGGAGGAAAAAGGGTACAGTGTAATAAAAAATATGAAAAAAATATCTGAACAGGGAGTTCACATAAGAGGATATGTCAATAAACCTATGAAATGGTGCTCAGCATCACTGCTTACTAGAGATGAGGAAATTTTTAAAACCCCAATGAGATACTACAAACGAGTGACAACAAGTATTGGTAAGGATGTGGAGCAACTGTACACTGCTGATAGAAATACAAATTGGAAGAATCATTTCAGAAAATTGTTGGGCAGCATCTACTAAAACTAACCAAATGTATACTCTATGAGCTAGCCATTTTACTCAAAGAGACATACCCAAGAGAAATGAGCATCTATGTCCACAAAAAGACAAGAATGTTCACTGCATTCTTATTCATGGTAACCCAAAATGGGAACAACCAAAAGTCCATCCACAATAGAATGAATAAAATGTGCTATTATCACAAAATGAAAAACTACTTAGTAGTGAAAAAGAACAAATCACCGCTGTGTGCAAAGTCAGTGAAGTTCACAGACATAATGTTGAACAAAAGAAGGCAGATACAAAACAATGCATGTTTAATGATTCCACTTATATGAAGTTCAAGAACAAACAAAACTTTCCCATCGTGACAGAGGTCAGAATAGTGGTTAACTTTGGGATGAGCAGTGGATTGCTTGGGAGGCAGTACGAAAGGGACTTCTAGGGTGCTAATAATGTTCTATGTGTTTCTATGAGTGAGGTCATACAAGTGTACATAGTTCTAAAAAGCGAGCTATACTGTTAAGACTTGTGTTATAAAAGTTAAACCTCAATGAGAAATGTGTGTGTGTGTATATATATATGCATATATAAAATTATGTTATATATTTATGTAAACGTGTATATATAGATATTTCTATGTATGTATCTAATAAACATATATGTATATACACACAGGGATACGTACAGAGACAGAAAAAAGCAGCAGCTCACCTGGGACCTGGTTGTTAAGGACACAGCTGTCATCATCTGACCTCTTTTATTCCTTTCTTGGGTAAAGGTAAAAGTCTCAGGTGCTGAAGGTGAAGAAAAAAACATTAATGGCAATAACTTTATTGACCATAAGTCCTACATACAACCTCTGACCCATCCTGTTTTGAAGGCTATATAAATAACTGTTCATGAGTTATTGTTTATCATCAGTCTCACAAAGGCGAGATAGCAGGCATACAGAGAAATGCAAAAAGGAGGTAGAAACATCCAAGAAATGAGTCATTAAAAAGTGGACTGAGAAAACCGTAATTTCAGCTAATCCAGAGAAGATATCACAGGAAAGAAAACAGAAAAGGAAACTAAGGTAGACGGTGGACAGAGTGTTATAGGTGGAAAAGAAAGTCGGAATTCTGAACAGTTAAGATCCCTGAAATCCATACAGTACAGATAAGAATGAGTTATATAAAAGAAATCCATTAAACACTGTAAGACCTCAGCATGTTTTTCCTCCCATGCTACTTAATATTAGAACAAGACAGTTTCTACGACTGAAGTAATAAAAGTTTAACAGACTTTGAAAATAGTTATTAAGCCGGGCGCGGTGGCTCACGCCTGTAATCCCAGCACTTTGGGAGGCCGAGGCGGGCGGATCACAAGGTCAGGAGATCGAGACCACGGTGAAACCCCGTCTCTACTAAAAATACAAAAAATTAGCTGGGCGCGGTTGTGGGCGCCTGTAGTCCCAGCTACTCGGGAGGCTGAGGCAGGAGAATGGCGTGAACCCGGGAGGCGGAGCTTGCAGTGAGCCGAGATCGCGCCACCGCACTCCAGCCTGGGCGACAGAGCGAGACTCCGTCTCAAAAAAAAAAAAAAAAAAAAAAAAAGAAAATAGTTATTAGGAATATTCTGATGTCTCCCTACTACTATTTTTCCCCTAAATACAAGATACTCAGTTTTATAAAGGTGTTGGGAGTGGGTAATGAGAAAGAAAACACTACCATATTAAAAGAATCCATCAACTTCATAATATGTCCCAAATACTCCAAGTTCCCAATGTTATAGTGTAAGGAAACAAAACAATTTCATTTCTAAACTAGTTCCAACTCTCATTCTGGGTCATTTAATTAGTTCATCATTAGGAAGTAAGTCTTTTGCCTTTCAAGAGTGAATCATCAATATTTATGCATTAAAGGCAACACCTGAAATACAAAGAGCTGCCAACAGGTGGATCAGAGATATTCAAAAAGCATATAAACACATAAAAGTGCATGTACTCATAGACCTTAAAAACAACTTCCATTCCAACTCCGTATCTGCATTTTGCCTTAAGTCTTAGGATATTGCAACAGCATGGGACAAAAGACTATAAAGCCAGTGCATTGCCCCTCCCTCCAATGACTCTTCTTAGTGAATCCAGAAAGCTATTCAGGAAGGTAGAGGAAGCTGAAGGTGTCAAAGAAACAGCTGTCAGGAGACGCTAGAAACGGCATCTTGGAAGTTAACAGGGAGTCCAGTAAGGAGAAATATTTATGAGTGTAAAGAGAAGTACTTTAAAAGAAAACACAGTGTAAACCTACACAAGTAATGCTGCTAAATTCATGGATGGTTTCTGTCCAAGGAAGGGTAACAAAAGCAGTGATTCATCCTGAGTAAATAGGTAACCCTTGTAGTTGAGTGTCTAATTCTCTAAAATCATGATACTATAATCGTATCGGCAATAAATGTCCCTTACAGTGGATACTTAACAGGATTAGCACATCAAACAAAAGGACTTAAGCAAAAAGGTCTGATGTGCACAGCTGACAATCTGTGAAAGGGAAATCATCTGGAAATAGAACTACAACAGATGCCACCCTACAAAACACAAAACACTCACTATGGAAGTGTCTTCCTATAGGGAAAACTATGTGGAGGTGAAGCATAAATAACAAGCCACATTGGAGAACAAGTCACACTCCCAACATAGTCGACTAATGGCAGGGACATCGAATGTTAACCTATGAACCTTGACAATTAAATTATGACAGTGGAGTAAAAGTTCCGAGAATGTAATGAAAAGAATATAATGAGTAATGTTAAGAGGTCAAGAAATCTTTCGACATCTCCAATCCTGTACACAGAAACTATGTTAAACACTAGACACATATTAGGTGCATAATGGATACGACTAGTCCTTTCAGATTTAACATTCATATGAGCCAATCCAAATCGCAGGGCTCCATATTTTCCAAAATGGGACATCCCGCGGACGGGTAGGGAATACATTTTAGTATTCTCAAATTTTTGGTTGCTCTACAACAGTAACAAGTTTCAAGACTGGCGTACACTATGCCAGGCGAAAATAACTGATCACCAACTGATTTTCTGTGACCAACTGAAAACGGGGAAACTGACAAGCTGAGGGATAGGGTTGGGGTTTCCGCATCCGGGGCAAAGACAAGGGGGCTGGAGCGACCGAGGGGCGTGTTCTGTTGCTAGAAGGTTCTGGAGTGTGGACAGTTAAAACTTTTTGTGGGCTTCGAAGTTAACATGTGAATGTGTGTCCGTATCTGACTCTGAGTGGGCCACAGGCTGCCCCGGGTACAGAGAAACGAGGGGGTGGGAGTCGCGGCCACCGTTCCGGGCCTCTGCCAGTTCCCCGTCTCGACGCTACCGAGCCAAGCTCGGGGATCGGCATGAGGACCCCAGTACCAGCAGTAGCCGCGCCCGCCTCCCTCGTGGCCGTTTCCCGTCCTCCTCAGACCCGCTCACCGTGGACTCCTGGCGGCCTCTGCAGCTTTTCAGCAAGCAGAGATGGTGGGCGCCCCTCGCCGATCCTCACAAACCAAAACCTCACGCGACAAAAACGAAGGCGGTCCCGGAAGTGCGTCATCACACTGACTGGCCAACCCATACACTCTCTGGATTTCTCTCTAGGACTCCTGGAGGACCCCACATCTTGGTGCTTCCCTCCTAATTCCCGCGAGGAAAAGGGCACGCTGGCGAGATAGGCTCTTCGCGTTCCTCCAGAGCCCGGTTCTGAGTCGAGGCACCTTGCTCGTGACACTGCATCATCCTGCCAACCTTGAATACTGGCTTCCAGTGCCTTTATTACTATTCTACAATAACTGCAACTACAAGTCTTACCCAGAATATGCAAGAAAATGTGATTGGTTATATGTTTTACTGATCTTGTTAAATTTAGCATTTGGATTGTTATAGCATAATCAACGAATCACACATTATACAACCAGGACTTCTCTTGAATTGCTGTAATGGTTGCACTCCTAGAATGTGATGTGTTTCAATGTTGCTGACGCATCTCACTTCCATACATTACCACTAGCAGAGAGGATTAGCAATGGACCATGGGCAAAGTGAGAGTGGTCAATTTACCCAAGAAATATTCATCCCCTGTCCGGCACAGCTTAACACTGTCCCAGGAAAACAGCGTCACTGCATCAATTAGAGGTAAGAAAGGATACCTATCATGATGAGAAACCTGTTGAAAGCCCTTAGAGGATATAGGTGTGGCCACCCCAGAGAACTTCCTGACATGCTGTGCCAAAGCCTGTGGCGAGGGTACAGTAACTGCCTTGATGCCAGCAGTGAAGGGTGTGAAGAATAAGGGACATTTGCTCCCACCTCCATTGTCTTTGGGTAATTGTCTTTGGGTATTGTGTATCACATGACATCACTGTAGGAAGACAAATGAGCACAGGCTGACACAGGTGCCCACACATGCAGCTCACATCTGCTGCAGGGGTTTGCAGTCTACCCCTAATAGCCCAGAGCCCTGAATTCACCCTGTGCCTGACATAAGTGAGAGCCACCCAAAGTCACTGCTGGCACCGTTTTGGTAGCTCAGTCTCTTTTCTTTATTTTTCAGTGTTTTTAAAAGTGTGATTCTTTTTTAAAAATCAAGAAATTCACCTCAAGATGTAGAAAACTGAAAAGAGCATGGCCCCACCCTTACAACAACAAAAAACAGCCAGATAATCTAAAATTTTCTCTTGAACACATCAGAAAGCTAAGATCTGGGGACAAACAACTTAATCTAAAATCTGATGTAAGACAGGCACTTTCAAGGAGAGATGGTTGTAAGCACTTTTTACGTAAGACAGATGCCATTGGATGCATGTAAGCTGTTAAGAAGAAATCAGCTAAAATGTATAGTGAATTGCTAAGGTCCACGTATTGGCTAGCCTGAGAATATAGAGACTAACAGAACTCCTGTGAACCATAGACACAAGCAGAATTTCCACCCTCTTGTATATTCTTCTCTATGGACATCATCAAATGTGTGCACACACTCATACACACATACAATTGACAGTAAGGCAAGAAGAATCTTATGAAAACCTCCCCCCCTAGAAAAGACCTGAATCCCCATCCAGGTCCTTCTCCCCTATTTCCCCAGCAGAACAAAAGCCCTAAGCCTCTGAGGATGAAGAAGCAAATCCTGTCACCCTTAGGGACTGGTTAAGATCCAGTGGAACTGAGGGGAGGAAAGAGAACAAAAAGCTCTCTATTCATGAAGTAGGCGTAGAATTACATCCTGGGTCCAGACCATAGAGGTCTCCTACAGCTGGGGATAGGGCAACATCCCTTAATAGACCCCACCCTTAAGTCTCAGAGACACAGTGCCTACCTAAGATTAAAGCTGAATCACAACAGAAAATGCCATCCCTTCTACCACCATCAAAATATCAAATGCTGAGTCACTAAGAACAGCAGTCTACTGCTAGAAGGATAAGAACATGGAGAAAGACCCCTCTCTGAGGCACAGGAATGAAGGGAAGGCCTCAGGGTGAGAGTGGTGCAAACACTAAGAAAATCTCCTTTAGCAAACCATCCCACACACTAAATTCAAGGTAATACTGGAAGAATTCAAAGCCTGTGGATAACCATAGCAACAAAAACATCTAAACATAGTTTAACTCCTGATTAGATCAACTCAAGCCTCCACAATAAAGATCTACCAAAAGAAAAAGTATGCCTGTTTCATTTTTCCTTAGTCACTATATGTATTTGTGTGTATGTATGTGTATGTGCATATATGAGTGTATACTATATGTGTATAGTATGTGTATATAAATGTATATATACATACACGAATATTTGAATGCAGCCAGAGAAAAAAGACACTTTACATACAGAGAAACACAAATAAGAATTACAACCAATTTTGCATCAGAAACCATGCAAGCCAGAAATAATGTAGTAACATCTTTAAAGTGCTGATGGTAGGTCGGAGAAAGGTCAGGAACTCATCAACCCAGAATTTTATATCCCGCAAAAATATTTTTCAATAATGCAGGAGAAATAAAGATTTTTTCAGATAAACAAAACAAAATTCATTGCCACCAGATCTGTACCATAAGAAATGTTAACAGGTGTTCTTCAGGCAGAATGAATATGATACCAGACAAAAACTTGGACGTACACAAAGAAATGATGACCTCTAGAAATGTCAAGAAATGAAAATAAATATAAAATTAACTTTTTTCTTATTTTGAAAATTACTCTAAAAGATAAGTCACTGTCAAAAGAAAAATCATATCAAGGTACTATGTTAATACCATATGTAAAAGTAAGACATGACAAAAAATAGCACAAATGTTGGGAGAGAAGGTTTGGCAGTTTGTGCTGCAAAACCCATACACTACATGAGAAGTGGCATAATATTATTTGGAAATAGACTCTAATTATAGATATATATTGTAAGCTCTGAAAACATGCATTAAATTTTTCAGTAGAAATAATAAATCAATTATGGGGATAACACGGAATCACAGAAAATCCTCAATTCAAAAGAAGATTTAAAAGAGAGAAAAAAAAGAACAGATAGAACAAATATAAAACAATTAGCAAATGATAGATTTTAATTCAGTCATATCAATAATTATATTAAATAGTGCTCTAAAGGCACTAATTAAAAGACAGAGGCCGGGCGCAGTGGCTCACGCCTGTAATCCTGGCACTTTGGGAGGCTGAGGTGGGCAGATCACGAGGTCAGGGGTTCAAAACCAGCCTGGCCAACATGGTGAAACCCCGTCTCTACTGAAAATACAAAAATTAGCTGGGCATGATGGCGCATTCCTGTAATCCCAGGTACTCAGGAGGCTGAGGCAGGAAAATTACTTGAACCAGGACCCAGGAAGAGAAGGTTGCAGTGAGCCAAGATTGCACCACTGCACTCCAGCCTGGGCGATAGAGTGAGACTCTGTCTCAAAAAAAAAAAAAAAAAAAAAAGAGTGTAAGATTTGATTTCTTTTAAAATGCAAGAATCAACTGCATGCTGCATACAAGAAACATGCTTTAAATATAAACACATAGAAAATGTTAAGTAAAAAGATGCATGAGGTTCTAGGTAAGATATAATTAGCCTATTTTACCTAGTTATTTCTACTAAATGCAGGTCTAAAACTTGGGTAGAATGCATACAGTAGGTATTTGACTCTGAAAGGTAAACAGGAGCAAGCTGTTTGAGGAGGAACAGAAGTGAAAATACCACAAGATCAACACTGAGCTTACCATTTTTTCTTCTCATATTCCCTAACCTGAACTGTACATAGCCCAAATTCTGAAAGTGTGCATCAGCAGAGACAGAAGTAAGGGAGAAGCCCTTGAGTTCTATGATAGCTCAAGGAGTGGAAAGTAGTCATCTGATGCTCTGGAAGAGAATAGAAATCCTCTGATTTCTTTTCTTTATACTTCCATGCCCCAGTCCCAAGTAATCTGTGCTGGGGATAGAAGCAAGACTAATGGGTGTTGTCCAAAACCTAAAACTCAGAGAGAGTAAGAATCTTTCTCTCTGATCAGAGGAGCTGTGATCTCAAGAGGGTGAGAGAAACTCAAGCTGCTTTTTTTGTTTCTCCGTCCTCTCACTGCTTAGTGTGACCATAAGGGAATAGCATACAGTTTCAACTGCAAAAAGTTTATAACAGAGAGGTCTAGATAAAACCTCAGCTTTCTACCTGGAGGATCAGAAAAGAGGGGCAAGGGCCGGGCAAGGTGGCTCACCTTCACGCCTGTAATCTCAGCGCTTTTGGAGGCTGAGGAAGGCAGATCACTGAAGGTCAGGAGATTGAGACTAGCCTGGCCAACATGGCAAAACCCCATCTCTCCCAAAAATACAAAAATTAGCTGGGTGTGGTGGCGGGCGCCTATAATCCCAGCTACTTGAGAGGCTGAGGCATGAGAATCGCTTGAGTCCAGGAGGTGGAGGTTGCAGTGAGCAAAGATCGTGCCACTGCACTCTGGCCTGGGCAACAAAGTGAGACTCTGTCTCAAAAAAAAAAAAAAAAAGAAAGAAAAGAAAGGAAAGGAAAGAAAGGAAAGAAAGAAAAGCACGAATAGACCAGAAACTACTAGCGAAGTTTCAGAGAAGGTTGAGGTCAGTACGACAATTTGTTAAAGTTATTTATAAACTCCTGGGTTTACTCCTGAGTTAGACATGCATGGATGTGACCCCAAACAGCATAGACAGAACTAAATATGGAATACATCACCTCCCAAGCCCCAGAATGGCTCCTCAGTAACCTGCACAGGGGACAGATATGGATAGTATTACAAAAAGTTTTGAAAAATGAACTGATATTAGGATTTTAAAAAAATCAAAGAAAAATGGCCAGATTTTGCACCCTGAGCCCAACAGGGTTGACTTACTGCTTTTTTAAAAAGTAGCACTATACTTAAAATTTAAACATGCTTCGGGGTCTCATAATACAGCATTCAAAATGCTTAGGATACAATACAAAACTACTTGGCATACAAAAAATATACCCAGAAAAAATATTGTTTCATTGAAGAAAACAATCAACAGATGCTAATGTTAAGATGACACAGAGGTTAGAATTATCTCAGAATGATTTTAAAGCACCTGTTACAAAAATATTCAAACAATTAAGAGTGGGCACTCTTGAAGTGAATGGAAAGACAGAAAACCTCACCAAAGAAATAGAAAACAAAAGAACCAAATGAAAAATTTAGAACAAAAAAAATAATAATAAACAAGAAACTCAGTGTATGAGCTCAATGGCAGAATGGAGAGGACAGAGGAAAAAGACAGTGAACTTGCAGACAGATTCATAGACATTATCTAATCTGAAAAACAGAAGAAAAAGATGAAAAATGCAAGGTGCCTTAGGGGCCTATGAGGACAATATCGAAAGGTCTAACATTCACTTCATCAGAGTCTCAGAAGGGGAAGAGAAAGAGTGTGGTGTAGAATGAATATCTGCAGAAACGAAGGCTGAAAACTTTCCAAATTTGGTGGAAAAACATAAACCTACAGATTCAAGCTTGGTGAATTCCAAATAGTATAAACACAAACGCAGGCCTAAATACAGCATAATCAAACTACAGAATAAAAAATATTTAAAAGCTGAGCGCAGTGTCTCATGCCTGTAATGCCAGCACTTTGGGAGGCCAAGGTGAGAGGATTGCTGAAGTCCAGGTGTTTGAGACCAGCCTGGGCAACAGAGCATGATCCTGTCTCTACAGAAAAAATTCAAAAATTAGCTGGGAGTGATAGCATATGCCTGTGTCCCCAGCTATTCAGGAGGCTGAGCTGGGAGAATTGCTTGAACTCGGGAGGTCAAGGCAGTGAACCATGATCTCACTGCTGCACTCCAGCCTGGCCAACAAAGTGAGACTCCATCTCAAAAAAAGAAATGTATTTAAGAAACAGAAAAAACTTGGAAGCAGTCAGAAAAAAAAATGCATTATTTATAGAGGAACAATGATTCACATTACTCTAATTTTAAATGGAACAATATATTTTAAAGTGCTACAAGAAAATAATTTAAATGAAACCATTTTTTGTTTTGTTTTGTTTTTGAGACAAGGTCTCACTCTGTCACTGTCACCCAGACTGGAGTGCAGTGGCACAATCTTGGCTCACTGCATCCTCTGCCTCTCAGGTTGAAGTGATCCTTCTACCTCAGCCTCCTGAGTAGCTGAGACTACAGGCATGCACCACCACTCCCTGGTTAATTTTTGTATTTTTTGTAGAGACAGGGTTTCAGCATGCTGGCTGGGTTGGTTTGAACTCCTGACCTCAAGTGATCCACCCTCCTCAGCCTCCCAAAGTGTTGGGATTACAGGCGTGAACCACCATGCCTGGCCATAAATGGAACAATATTTTTAAAGTGCTAAAAGAAAAGAACTGTCCAACCCAAAATTCTATGTTCAGTGAAAACATCCTTCAGTCAGAAAAATACAATGCATTATTTATAGAGGAACATTGATGCACATTGCTCTAATTTTAAATGGAACAATATTTTTCAAGTGCAAAAAGAAAAGAATTGTAAACCCAAAATTTTATGTTAAGTAAAAATATCCAAGGGCCAGGTACAGTAGCCCACGCCTGTAATCCCGCATTTTGGGAGGCCAAGGCCAGTGGATCACGTGAGGTCAGGAGTTCAAGACCAGGCTCACCAACATGGCAAAATCCCATCTCTGCTAAAAATACAAAAGTTAGCCAGGCGTGGTGGCAGGTGCCTGTAATCCCAGCTACTTAGGAGGCTGAGGCAGGAAAATCGTTTGAACCCAGGAGGTGGAGTTTGCAGTGAGCCGAGATTGTACCACTGCACTCCAGCCTGGGCGACAGAGCAGGACTCTTTCTCAAAAAAAGAAAAGAGAAAAGAAAAGAAAAGATCCTTCAGGATATTTTTCAATGTTTTACTTTTTCAGGGAGGTCTTACTCTGACAAACATTTAAAAATAGCAAACCCAGGCTGGGCACGGTGGCTCACACCTATAATCCCAACACTTTGTGGGACTGAGGCAGGCAGATCTCCTGAGGTCAGGAGTTTGAGACCAGCCTGGCCAACATAGTGAAACCCTGTCTCTACTAAAAATACAAAAATTAGCCAGGCGTGGTGGTGGGCATCTGTAATCCCTGCTACTCAGGAGGCCGAGGCAGGAGAATTTCTTGAACCTGGGAAGTGGAGGTTCCGGTGAGCTGAGATCATGCCACTGCACTCCAGCCTGGGCAACAGAGGGAGACTCCATCTCAAAAAAAAAAAAATAGCAAACCCATCCCCAGCACTCACAACTCCTTTCCTTCAAGCATATATGATTTATTCCTTTTGCTTATTGCCTCTTCCTCCTGACAACAATATGAACTCAAACACAGTCAATTCACTGTTCTGTCCTCAGCATCTGACACTTAATAGGCACTTGTGAAATACTGTGTCACAATAGGCACTTGTAAAATACAGAAATATAATGTAGGGTGACCACATACATAGTAGTCTGTAGACTATGTATTGTGGTCACCCTATAGATACAGCATGGTCTCTCACCCCAAATTTGGTTTGGATCTCTAGACTTAAGACATCATGCTCACACCAAGGGAGCAGAAAAAGAATTACTACTCCCATAACGAGTAATGGCAGGCTCCCAAGCTGGTCTGAATGGCTTGAGAGAGCAGGGGAAAGGCTCTGGTTTTGGGTTTTATGGTGTTTGGAAGGTGGGGCTGAAGTGAGGGTTTCTCCATATGGGACAGGTAAGGAAAGCAGCACCTGAGGGTTTTTATCAGCTTGCCCAGATATGAAGCAGATGGAGAAGGAGGAGTGATGGGGCTTGAAAGCCGTCAGCAATCAAATATCAAAAATGGAGCCAGACTCCTTCTTTCACTGTGTAGCATGCAGTGTGGTCTTAGCATTTCCTGGTTATCTGGCTGTTGGGGCAGACTAGTGCCTAGTAAACTCACATACACTCACCAACTATCACTGTATCTACTCACCCCAGTGCAGGGAAGCCTGAAGGCTATGGCAAAATCTGAGGCTAGAACGTTTGAAGGCTCATTAAACATTTCCAAAAATAAATGGGATCACCTCTCTCCATACTCTTTTTGTCTATATGTACTGCCAAAGCGAAAACCAAACATTACCACTTCCTTGCTCAAACACCCTCAGTGCCTAGTTCAGTTTCTCCAATCCCTCACCCAAGGATTTAGGACTCCACAGTATGCCCCAAATCATCTCCAACCTGGCCTCCCTTACCTCCCTGCCCACACATTTCACTGCCACACTTAAATTTCATCTGTGCCATAAATATGTTCCTGCCTGTGCCTGTTCTCTCTGCAATGCCTGCCTGCCCTTCCTTTCTATCCATATCCCTATTGCCAAATGTTCAGATGTCACTTTCTCTGTGAATCTTTACTAAGACCTACAACTAAAATAACTTCCTTCCCCTAAATACATCTATTAATAACTCAACCTACCCATCCCACTTACAGAAATTCTTCTCACAGTTCCAGGTATTACAGACATTTGGTGCTTCTAAGAGACTCTTAGTTGTCCCTCAAAATGTTTTTCCCTTGTTGACAGAGATAAAACAACAACAAGAATAACATCCTTGTATTTAACTGGTCAAGGGAATGTTCAGAATAAAGGTATTTCCCAGATGCCTTTGCATCTAGACTTGGCCACAAAATGTGAAAACCAATGAGCATGTGAGTCAGGACTCAGCAATAGTAAGCTATCTTGGGCCACACACCCCTGTTCAAAATCTGCCATTGGCTTTCCTTCATACTTACAGCAGAATCCAAAGTGATCACCATAGCCAAGTGGGTCCTATATGACCTGACCCCTGGCTCTGTCTTTGATGTCATTTCCTCCTATAATAGTTTCCTGGGGCTGCCATAACAAAATACCACAGGCTGGGTGGCTTAAACAACAAAATTTATTTTCTCGCAGTTCTGGAGACTGGAAGTCCAAGATCAAGGTGCTGGCAGGGTAGGTTTCCTCTGAGCCCTCTCTCCTTAGTGTGCAGATGGCTGCTCTCTTGACATTTCTTCACATGGCCATCCCTCTATGCATGTGCACCCCTGGTGTCTTTCTGTGTGCCCTAATCCCCGCTTCTTTTTGCTTGTTTGTTTTTTGTTTTTTGTTTTTTTTGAGACAAAGTCTCTCTCTGTCACCCAGGCTCAAGTGCAGTGGTGTGATCTCAGCTTACTGCAAACTTTGCCTCCTGGACTCAAGCAATTCTCCTGCCTCAGCCTTCTGAGTAGCTGGGATTACAGGTGTCCACCACCACGCCCGGCTAATGTTTGTATTTTTAGTAGAGACGGGGTTTCACTATGTTGGCCAGTCCAGTCTCAAACTCCTGACCTCAGTTGATCCACCTGCTTTGGCCTCCCAAAGTGCTGGGATTATAGGCGTGAGCTACCATGCCCTAATCTCCTCTTCTTATAAGGACAACAGTCAGATTGGATTAGGGCACACTCTAATGGCCTCATTTTAATTGTATTACCATTTAAAGGCCCTGTGTCCAAATACAGTCACATTCTGTGGTACCAGGGGTTTGGGCTTCTATATATGAATTTTTGGAGGACACTATTCAGTCCACTTCCCATACTCTGAACCCATCCCACTCCTAAGCATTGCCATCTCAATGTCTCTCTCTCTCTCTCTACTTACACACTGCAAGCATGCTCCCTCCTGCCTCAGGCCCTTTGTATTTGCTATTCCCTCTACCTAGAATGCTATGCTCCCACTCATCAGCATATCTTGCTCCCTATCTTACTCTAGTCTCTGGTTCAAATGTTCCCTCATCAGAGTTTGTCTTTGACTGCCCTATCCCTCTCTATCCCCTTTCCCGGTTTTGTTGTCCTTCATAGCACTTACTATTACTTGGCATAACAATTTATACATTGTGGGGTTCTCCTTGTGTTAAAAATATACCTGGGATTTGTTTTAATCGGTTATAGTAATTGACAGACAAAGAAACAACTGCCTTTGAAAGAAGAATTTATCACATACAGCTCCCAAGAGAAGGGGCATGCCACACCAGGCAGAGCCATATGGGGAAGTACCAGGCCAGGAGGCAGAGATGTGAAGCAAAATCATAGGAAAGGCTTTTATTACGCAGTGGCAGGAAGCTGTTAGGTGGGAATGTCCTCTACTGGGCAGGAAGTGAGACACAGATACTGGGGTCTATGGTTAGAGGTTTATAATATGATTTCACATGCCTGTGAAAGCCTTACTGCAGGAAATATAAACAACTTTGGCCTTTAGTTTGACCCTGTGATCAATGAATGCCAAATTATCAATCATATAATCTATAAATGTTTGTTAGAACCTCTTGCATTTTGATGTTTTGCCAATATATTCAAATATTAGTTTAATAAAGGATTAGATTCCCATATAACTGGTTTGGTTTGCCCTTCATGTATTTCCACGTCCTAAGGGCATCTCTTGCTGCCACCACTCTGTTTCCAGGTTTCATCCTGTCCTCTCAGGCCAGGTGCACTTCTGTGCATCTATCTCATTCTACCTGGGACCTCTCAAAGGTCATCCTGCTGGTCAATACAAATGGATACATCTTCGCCTGTGCCTTTGGACACAGATTCAATGAAATGCCTCCGTTGACTTACCTCAAAACTCAAGTGAACAGAAGTTTGAAGGAACCCAAGCTCACCTGAGGCCTGGCTTTAAAAGACACAACTGTCAACCTCTGGCTTAATTCCTTTCATTGAGAAAAGTATGATTCTCATGAGCTAAGGCAGTATGTCAGCAAGACTGGACTGATCACAACTCCTGAACAGAACCTCTACCCCAGGCTCTATTTTAACATTTGACATTGTATATTGGTGGCATGACTCTATGCTCACAAAAGGGAGATAACAGGCACCTATCAGAATGCTGAGGTGAAGCACAGATTAATCTAGGTAGAAACCTGAGAATACTGGAAGTTCCATGGATCCAGGCCCATAATCACAAGATCACAGGAGAGGAGACTGGAGGAATCAAAGGATAGAGGATTTATAAGCCAAGAAAAAAAAATGGAGCCCCAAACTGAAATCCAAGAAGAGGGTCATGTGAACCCCAATTTGTAGCCAGTTGTTCAGAAGGGTAAGTGACAACCTACTATTGTGATTGGCACATGAAGTGGGAGGCAGTAGTGTGTGACTTAATATGTGGGAACTAACCCTACTCCAAGTAGTGTCAAATTGAATCAAATCATAGGACACCCAGTTGGTGTTTGCTGGAAAACTGGTTGTTGGTGGAGTGAAACCCCTACACATTTTGGTGATCAGAGGTGAAGTGTTGTATTAAGTGGTATGAGACTGGGAAAAACACTTTGGTTTTTTCTGTCTCTCACAGAACTAAAGCTTCCAAGAGAAGCATCAGAAGAGTGGAAGGTTGGGACCAGCAAACCACAAGTCCTAGGCCCCAAACTAGGGTCAAGTGGAAAAGAAGGGTATAATACTGAAATGGCCCACCTCTCCACCTCTGCAGCTCTAGTGATGTTGTTCCTACTCATTGTCACACTCAAATGGTTGCAGGATGAATATGGTCCTCTGGAAATGGAGTGAGTCCTCGGTAAGGCAAAGTGGCTGTCTCAGATTCTGCTTATTGGAGAAATTTCCCTTTTCTTGGTCCTCCAAGTTCACATCTGAAAGGAACATGAGGAAGGATACTCATTGAGAGGGTTGAAGGGGATACTGTTCTG
The DNA here is from genome assembly GCF_003255815.1 of Theropithecus gelada. NCBI lineage: Eukaryota > Metazoa > Chordata > Mammalia > Primates > Cercopithecidae > Theropithecus > Theropithecus gelada. The sequence goes on from NC_037669.1 coordinate 97,444,774, forward strand.
ACTTAACAAACCATTTCCTTTTGGCATGATATTGGGGACTCAGTTGACTGCATAAAACAGAGTGCTTTTACTTATAATAGAAACATCTGAATTATAGGTATAACCATAAAGCAAATTTATTGGTTCATTTAACAACAACAACAAAAAAACTCTACAGGTAGTTTGGCTTTCAAATGTGGTCTGATCCAACAGTTCATGTTATCATTGGTGCCGGTGGTGCTACAGCTCCATTTCTCTGCAATTCTCTTGACTCTATTTTCTTCCCTCTTGTCCTCATAGTGACAAGAAAGTTAGCTACCTCTTGCTTCTGGAGCCATATGTAGGAGGCTCCACATATAGTTATGCAGTTTTTCCAGGAAGAACGTAGGGGCAGAAATTTAAACTGTTCTGTTTGGCAAGCTGTGGTGCAAGCTGTCTGCACCCATAGGTAGGGTCAACTTTGCTTAGTACAGAGACTCCAAACTTGAACCTATGGGGCTGCACCTGCCCAGAGGAGTACCTATTTCTAAGTTCTCCACCTAGATCAAGCATCTTTTTCAGTCCCACAGGGGCTGTACTTTAATCTGTTTTTCCACAGGGAAGCTTTCTTTCTAATTTGTACAAAGGCACTATATAGACTAGTAGTGGCCGTGGCTATATGCTATTCAATTTAAATCCAGGGGCAAAGCGAGGAAATCTTTCCCTTAAACTATTTTTTAAAGTACTGAGCTTCACTCTGGGGAAGCCCTGGTCACATGCCCATCCCTAACCAATAAACGTAGCAAAAGAAATGGGACTGTTTGAATTGATTCAAGCCAGTCAGGGCTTACCTACTGGTAGCTGGTAGTGTAGTTAAACCCGTCTTATATGGCTTTGAAATGTGGCTACCTATTACAAAGAATAAAAGTGAGACTGAATGCTGGAGGAGCAACCAATCAAATCCACTGCATCACCTAGTATTGATTGCAGGAAAGTGAAAGGGCTTCTGTTCGCTCTTGAGCACTACCAAAGATTTTGTTAAGATTTTTTTTTAAATGTGGCCTTCCTGATTCTGTAGTTTTAGTCTTTAAGAAACAGGATTAGGGGTTTGTCCCTATCCTCCTATATCTCCATTAAATCATTTCTGTTTCAGCAGTGACTTCAGAGAAGTTTTAAAAATTAAACTGGCAAGAAAAGGCAGAGTCCCATACCTCCAGATGCTACCTCAGTTACCGGTGCTTTAGGACAAGAGCAGTATTGCATCAGTAAGGCAGAGGGTGAGCAGCAGTAGCTGTTTAGGAGAAATTATGTTGATTTTCTATTCCCACTTTTGTGGTTCCTCTTTAATATCTTCTAGTGTTTTCACTCACTTTGACTAAGAGAGAAAATTAACTTTCCAAGTAGGCAGAGTGACTGACTTTACAAATGATTTGAGTACCCACTATAGACAAAAACTCTTCCTCTTAATAAATTTGTGTTCCATCCCCTGGTGTTCCCTTTATGCTGAAATGTATTCATCCGTTGTCACAGGCTTTTGCTTGTTTGCTTGTTTTTTCTAGATCCAATCCTAAATTCAGAGGTAGCAGGTTTTTAAAGGCTCCAAGACATGACTAACACACTTCCAGATGGTGTTGGTCTATACAAGGGTTTCTCCACAGCGGCACTATTGGCATTTGGGGCCAGACAATTCTTTTTTGTGATGTGACAAGAAAAAAAAAGTCACATAGGTAGGGTAGGGAATCTGGAAGTTACCTCAGAAAGATGGGAAGTTATCCATTAGAGAATCTAGAATTCAGAGTATATTTTCATCAAGTTTGAAAGGTGCATCATGATGACAGAGACAGGAGACAGCAAAATGCTGCCCAGGTCATTGTGCACATGGGGCTTGCCTAAACATGCCCATGGTGAAAAATTCCATCCCTCGACACATGCACAATATGGGAAATAAATCAAAGTGGAGGGGCTCAGACTAAGGGCCCACATGCACTGACAGAATGGGGTGGGGCCACCAGGAATTTGTGCCTTATTTAGCGGGGAGGAGCCTGGCCTCTTCAATTCATGTGTGGTGGCCTGTTATTCAATCTGTGAGGTGGAAAACTTGCATGCAGGACCCCTCTTTTTGTTGAGAATTTTTCTTTTCTCTTAATAAAACCTGCCCTTCTCACTTTTCAATGTGTCTGCACGTCTAATAGTTCGTGAGACAAGAACCCGGATTTTAGCTGAACTAAGGAGCAAAAATTCTGCATCACTTTGGTGGCTCATACAGGGACATGAGGAAAGGTGAGTAAAATGAAGACCCAAAAATCTGTTTTCCCTTCGTTTCTGAGCTTTCTCATCCTCAGACATCTGCTGAAGGTAGAGGAAACTGCAGTCTCCCTGCCTTCCACTGACACTCGCAGGTGGTTGGGAATGTCGGCCTTGTCCAAGCCAGTCTTTTCTATGGTATTTTCCTTACTTTGGGGGGGGACTGTAATGTCACCTATCTTTTCTTTTACAATATTGGGGGTGTTCCACCCCCACCTTAATGACCACAGGTATGTGCACAGGATGGACAGGTGAGTGGCAGCTCCCCAACCCCACTCCCCTCCCAGTTGGGACTGGGGCACACGGCCCAAGGGCTCCATGCGGCTGGCTGGCTGGCCAGCATTCCCTGCCACTCACCCACAGTGTCTTCCCCTCCCCCGGCCAAGGTGTCCAGCTCAGTCCAACAGCAATAAAATGTTTCTCTCCCTGTTGGAGAAACCCATAGTCATAAGAATAGGAGGATTTTCCCCCAGGTATCTTTCCCACCCTGCCCTTAAGCTGTTTTTTTTTCTTTTCTCTACCCTGTTGGCAGTTAACACAGCCCTACACTTAAGCTGTTTTTTATCTTTCCTTTACCCTGTCAGGAGTTAACTTTTATGCAAGAGGCTTTTTTTTTTCTTTTAGAAGACATTTTACTAGGCCAGGACCCAAATTCACAAGATACCATTTTCTCTCCCTTGTTGGAGGAGGGCTCAATTTCACAGCTTCACCTTTAGTATTTGGCTTATGCTAAGGAGTCCATGTAACCCCCGAGACATATTTTTGTCGCAAACTCAATTCCAAGCTTATAAACTTGAAGGCTACTGATAGCATGGGAACAGGGTGTACATAGGCAAGAGTGGATAATCCCACCACCTAGACCCCTGTTAACATGGATGAAAGCCGCACTGACACCCATGGGCAGCACCCTTTCATGGTCAGTGGAACTTAGGGATATAAGGATGGAATAAGTAAAGAGGGTCCTTGTTCCTTCTCTTCCTCACATACCCCAGGCATTTGCTAGGAAGAGAAGGGAACCAGGAACACCTGCTTCCCTCTTTCTAGACAAGAAGCCATTCATCTTCAGTCTAGTTGGCTTGGAATTGAGCTTGGGGGATGGGGACCCAGAAGCCTGCCATGCCGACAAAGGGTAAAAATTTTTTTTTTATCAGTCAGGCCTTTGGCCTCTCTCTCCCTGTGCAAACCAATAAAAGGAATGCTAAGGATCACTGTTTATATTCTCTGTAAAGTTCTGATTAATGAGAAAGGATTTATGAGGTTGATCTTAAGCTGTAACCAACCTGGTGTGCTTTGCATGCCTTAATTGAGACTTGTTGGTTTGACCTGTGAAATTACTTTCAATAAAGATCAAAAGCCACAAATATTGGCTGCTTGGTATGGCTAAAGTTGGGTAATAAGGGATTTAAAAGGATTTTATTAAGGAATGCTCAGCTTAATTAAAAGTGGATATCCAAGGCTGGGCATGATGGCTTATAACTGTAATCCCAGCACTTTGGGAGGCCAAGGTGGGGAGATCACCTGAAGTCAGGAGTTTGAGACCATCCTAGCCAACATGGTGAAACCCTCTCTACTAAAAATACAAAAATTAGCTGGGTGTGGTGGCAAGTGCCTGTAATCCCAGCTGCTCCAGAGGCTGAGGCAGGAGAATTACTTGAACCCGGGAGGCGGAGGTTGCAGTGAGCCAAGATCACGCCACTGCACTCCAGCCTGGGCAACAAAAGGGAAACTCCATCTCAAAAAAACAAAAGTGGATATCCAAGTTCTAGGTATATTTAAAAGGTCTTTATGTTTTTCTCTTCTTGGATCTTGTTTTGCTGGAAAAAGTTTTTTTTTTTTCTGTAAGTTGAATTATTTTTCTCCATTTTGCCTTGCCACCCTTAATGCATGCATGAGAGGCCCTAAGATAATTTCTAAAAGCCTGAACTCCTTGGGAAAAATGGAAAAGGCAACACAGATTCCACTTTGGGAGAAACCTCTGCTTTCCTCATGGAACCCCAGGAATTAAAGCAGATCCCTCTCAAAATCTATTTTTGTCTTCTAGCCATACCTGTTTATTGGGCCCTGGAAACAGCATGATTTCCTGGCCATGCTCTTAAAGGGCCCATGCAGAGGCCAATAATCCAATTAGGAGATTGGTAAACAAAAAAATCTTATAGCTACTGATCTTCTTCTCTCTATGTAGTTATATATGTGTTGTGTGTGATGTCTATTAAAAAGAGCTCTAATTAATTGGCATAAAGAAAAATAAGTGCTTAGATCAAATATATTTTGAAGGAAAAGTAAGAGCTGTAATGCCTCCTAGTTCACATGACTTTAATCTTTGAGAAATAAAAACCGTCTTAAAGATTATTGGTAAAATATAAATGTCTTCAAAATGTAAATATGTGATCTAAATTATGCAGTTCAGATACTAGGTTTGCTAAATGTTTTAAGGTTATGAAGTCCTTCTTTGGCTTTTGAGAACTGTTCCACTTGACTGCTTTACAGCTTGGTAAGGCCTGGGGACATATGGAATTAACCACTCCTCTATGCTGAAAAGAGTCAAGCCTGACCTGCCCCTAGAACAGAAGTAAAACAACTTACCAGGTTTTACATTAAAGTTAAGAATTGCTAAGAGTTATCATTATAATGTGTAATTGAGACTCCTGAAAATAGATTTACATGCAAGGTGTGTAAGAACAGTAAAATGTATTTTTAGTAAAAGATTATAAGAAGGCATAGAAATGTAAATTTTTGCCTAAGGTTAAAGGATTGTTTTAAATTAGATAAGATAAAGCTAAAGGTTTAAACAAGTTATGAAAGGTTTCTAAATGCTAATCTTACAAAAGAAATTCTGTGTGTGAACATTAAATTCAAAAGGGTATCATATGGTTTTCTGTAAAATTGAGAATTGAAATAAAAGTACAATAAGATTTTCTTAAGGCACTAATCTGCTCTTTAGCAAAATGTGTAACAGGTTATAAAAGGTTTATAAGAATCTTCCCTCATGGTCAAACTGGTTAAGATTTGATAGAATGGCCTATAAGATTTCATTTTTGAAGGGGTGGCCTGCCCCTCCACACCTGTGGGTGTTTCTCGTTAGGTGGAACGAGAGACTTGAGAAAAGAAATAAGACACAGAGACAAAGTATAGAGAAAGAAAAGCGGGGGCCCAGGGGACCGGCGCTCAGCTTACAGAGGACACACGCCGGCACCGGTCTCTGAGTTCCCTTAGTATTTATAGATAATTATCTTTACCATCTTAAAGATAAGGGAGTGGCAGGACAATAGGATCGTTTTTAGGGAGGAAATCAGCAGTAAGACATAAGAACAAGGATCTCTGTGACATCAATAAGTTTAAAGGAAAATCCTGTGCCTAGAGATAAACCTTTTAGCAGCATTGTTTCATCCTATCACATGGGGATAAACCTTGGACAATACCTATCTTTTTTAGGAACAAAGACACACCCTGCACGCCCAAAATCCATTAAACCTTGAGTTACCACAGCAAATGTCTCTTGCAAGGACAAGGTTGGGGGTAGGGTCACAGATTAACAGCATCTCAAATACAGAACAAAATGGAGTCTCTTATGTCTACTTCTTTCTATATAGACACAGTAACAGGCTGATCTCTTTCTTTTCCCCACAATTTTTTAAACTGGGGTTGACAATGCAAGGGTGAAATTTGGTTTTCTCTCTCTTGAACAGGATTTTCATGTAATAGTAAAGGCTAATTAAAGGTTTTTGCTTTTTCAAATTTTTGAGTTATCATTTTGGCAAAATTAATTACTTATAGTAACCTGGAATTCTATTTTGTGTGTGTGTGTGTGAGATGGAGTCTTGCTCTGTCACCTAGGCTGGAATGCAGTGGCACCGTCTCGGTTCACTGCAATATCTGCCTCCTGGGTTCAAGTAATTCTCGTGCCTTGGTCTCCCGAGTAGCTGGGATTACAGGCACCTGCCATCATGTCCAGCTAGTTTTTGTATTTTTAGTAGAGACAGAGTTTCATCATGTTGGCCATGCTGGTTTCAAACACCTGACCTCAGGTGATCCACCCGCCTCAACCTCCCAAAGTCCTGGTATTACAGGCGTAAGCCACCATGCAGGGCCTGGAATTCTATTTCATAACATCAAGTATTTTAAACATCTAACATATGTGACAGACTTCCCAAAATCAAATTTCAGCTTCAAGGTTCTTTCCCTATCCCTTGCTGTTGGATGCTACAGAGAGCCCCTGAAGCATCCAGAAGAGAGGTAAACAGGATTATTTGACATGTTTATGCACATGGAATTGTCAAAATTATGTTTAATCTTCATATTATACTTTAGTGAATATTAATATTATATGTTCCAAAATTGTATGGGATGTCTACAATTCTAATGTCTGAGTATATGCTATCAATCATAATTAAGGTTATTATGTTATTGTAAACCACAGAGATAACCAAATTTTCTTTGTCAATCATGTTTGTAACTGTAACTACCCTGGACATTTTGTCATTCATAGACAATTGTCTTGTTTTGATCCTCTTCAAACGATGGTTTATAATCAGCCATAAGGCTTTGACAGGTGCTCTCAAATGCAGGTTTCTGATAACCTTGGAGATTGTGACATTGGAATGAAGGAAAACATGCAGGACTCACGAAGGACTGAAATGTTAATTAATATCAAACAGAACAAGAGTTAACAGAACATACTGAACTAAAAGAAAACTGAAGTGATCTTTTTTTAAAGTTTTTGCTCGAAATGTTGCTGATCCTTGTTTTGTTTTCAGAGTCAAGGAAACTTATTTTGAGCCATTTACAGCCTTTAATAATTGAGTAAGGTATACTCATGTGATCAAAATTTGGAGCATATTTGTTTCTCTCCTACTTGCTTCTCCAGAATTTGGAAACTAGTTGCCAGTATTCTTAATTTATAGCGATATAGTTTTTTGCATCAGTGCAATAAGAATCACTTTCTTTTGCAACAGGACACCATTGGAGAAACTGGTTGCTTTACCAAGGCTTTGATTGGAAGGGTATGCTTCCCTTTTAGAAATCAAGCTTGACTTACAGAGCCGATAAAAGCCCCTTGGGAAAACTGACTTCATACCTTGTCTACACAGTCCCCATACAGGTTTCCTAATCTGCAGTGAGTAAGGAATGTCACATTCTACAAGGCCCAGGAACCCCATATTCTTGGGACCTCAAGAAGAGAGGAATTCACCCAACTCATAGGTATGTGAGGGTACAAACCCATGGCTGGGCTCAGCATTAAAAATCCTAAGATTCCTTGCAGAACAGAATTCCATCAAAGTCAATTTTAAAAGCCTATGTAAAAATAATTATTCTTGCTGCACTTTATGCAAATAATCAGGCCAAATACAAGACTAAAGTTTATTTTGCAAACAACTCCATCCTATTGTGATTTATTTTTAACAAAAATGAGAACTGGAGAGAGAAACTATGTTTCAAGACTTATCATACATTTGTCTTTAGATTCTAGACTCATTAGTTGTTTTTAAGTTTTTTGCCCACATTTTAAACTAACGCTGATTATTCCTGTGAACCAACCAGCAATCTCCGGCTGCAGCTCAGCAGCAGCAAAAGGGATGAGTAATGTAAAAATCTGGATCAATATTCTAGTTCTGGGCAATTACCCTGCAAATCCTGCCAGATGATTAGAGTAAATAAGGTGCTCATAACCCGGAGGTATCTTTTTTGGGAAAATAAGACCAAGGGAGCTAACCAAAGCCAAGCCCCATACACCCAAATCTTAGCAGGCATAACTACAGCTACCAGTTATCTGGGTGTGTCCACAGCTTTAGGATTTTTTTTAGCTGTCCTTACCATCTCCCCTTTGTTTCATTTTTATTATGCCTTCTAATAACCTAGTTTGTCTCTTCTCACCTTCAGGCCATTGAACTCCAAACGTTCATGCAATCAGAGCCTCAAACGATGGCTACCTTTTACCAGGGACCCTTAGATAGGCCTCAGGGAGATCTCACTGCTGTTTTCCCAAAACAGTGCCCCCATCAGCAGGAAGCAGTTAAGATTGATCACTATCCTTATCCTTATTCTAAGAATAGATGTACTTATCCTTATCCTAAGTTAGATGTACTTCTTTAGAGGAAGAATGATAGAGTCAGGAGACAGCCAAATGCTGCCCAGGTCATTGTGTACAGGGGGATTGCCTAAACATGCCCATGATGAAAAATTTCATCCCTTAACACATACACAGTAAGAGAAATAAATCAGTGTGGAGTGGCTCAGACTAAGGGCCTGCCTGCACACTGGGAGAATGGGGTGGAGCCACCAGGAATTCATGCAGGGGTAGAAGACTGGGCTCTTCAGCTCATGTGTGGTGGCCTGGTATTCAATTTAGTGAGATGGAAAACCTGCATGCACGACCCCTCTTTTTGTTGAGTTTTCCTTTTCACTTAATAAATTCTGCCCTCCTCATTTTTCAGTGTGTCCCTGTGCCTAATTTTTCCTGGTCATGAGACAAGAACCTGGATTTTCGTTCAACTAAGGAGGAAAAAATCCTGCATTAATGGTATGACTTAAAGCATCAGTTAGATAGTATGCATGAAATTAACCTTAGGTCATGAGAGCCACCTATTTATGATTTTTATTTTTTTGAGATGGAGTTTCGCTCTTGTTGCCCAGGCTGGAGTGCAATAGCACAATCTCGGCTCACTGCAACCTCCACCTCCCAGATTCAAGCAATTCTCCTGTCTCAGCCTCCTGAGTAGCTGGGATTATGGGCATGCGCCACCAAACCTGGCTAATTTTTAGTAAAGACGTGGTTTCTCCATGTTGGTCAGGCTGGTCTTGAACTCCCAACCTCAGGTGATCCGCCTGCCTGGGCCTCCCAAAGTGATGGGATTATAGGTGTAAGCCACCACACCCAGCAAGAGCCACCTATTTAGATGCTCAACTTCCAAGCAACTGAGATAAAACTGAGGAGCTTATGAAACTACTAAGCAAGAGGAAAAGGTGACACTGAGGAGCTGTATGAGAAAACAATGATTTCAAACATAAGACAGTATTAGTGTGGCTAAGTTGCAAATAACAGAAAACTCAACTCTAACGCGTTTGACAGAAGATGTTTATTGGCTCACATAGCTGAAAAGTTCTGAGGTAGGTCTGCTTCAGGTAAGGCTTGGTCTAGTGGCTCAAAAGATGTCACCAAGAACCTAGTTTCTCTCTGTTTAATCACTGTCTTCTTTGGTATTGGCTTTAATCCTCAGGCTCCATATGGTAGCACCTGGAAGCTTGAGAATCTCCCCTTTTAATAGAAAAAAAAAAGTTGCTATAATTCTAGGCCTCACATTTTCCTATGTGCCACAAAGAGGACAGATAATATCTCCTCTGGTAGCTCTCAATGAAGAAAAGCCTCTCTTTTCCAGAAAACCCAGTATCTCCTCATATCACAATGGCTCTGTGGCCAAGGGGATGGGATAAGCTGATTGACACAAGCCAAACAGGGTCCACTCATGAAGATGGTGATGGTGCTAAACCACATAGCTGAGAAAGGATACCTTCCCAAAGAACACCTGGGTAACTGTTCCCAGAGGGAAGGGGAAGAGATGATGGAAACCAATAAAAGATGACCACTTCTAAAAATGTTGTTTTATAAACTCCTGATTTCAAGTAGTTAGTTAATTCTATAATTCTTTTTTTTTTTTTTTTTTTGAGACGGAGTCTCGCTCTGTCGCCCAGGCTGGATTGCAGTGGCCCGATCTCGGCTCACTGCAAGCTCCGCCTCCCGGGTTCACGCCATTCTCCTGCCTCAGCCTCCGGAGTAGCTGGGACTACAGGCGCCCGCCACCACGCCCGGCTAGTTTTTTGTATCTTTTAGTAGAGACGGGGTTTCATCGTGTTAGCCAGGATGGTCTCGATCGCCTGACCTCGTGATCCGCCCGTCTCGGCCTCCCAAAGTGCTGGGATTACAGGCTTGAGCCACCGCGCCCGGCCGTTAATTCTATAATTCTTAACTTTCCTGTGTAGACTCTACATGTTCCTCATGTTTGTTTTATCTCTGGTCCTGGACCTAGGGAGGGCATTTCTGACTTTGATGCCGATACTGGATTATGTGAAAACTTTTCAACTATTGACTGGATGAAGCTATCTAACAAAGCATTAACCACCACCATAAAGTGACCATTTCTCCCTCCCTTGGCAGTGGCCTCACAGCTTATCAGAATGTAGGCTATCATGGTAGTGAAGGATGCACAGACTGGGAGAGGATTTAGGATAGAAAGCAATGAGAGGGGCTGGAACTATATAAATTTTTATGAAAAAAATCTCCAGTTGAGTTTACATATTCCCAATCCCAGAATGATGTCTGATAAAACAAAGGCAATCAGGTCTCTTAAGACCTGAATTGGCCAGGCGTGGTAGCTCAGGCCTATAATCCCAGCACTTTGGGAGGCCGAGGCAGGTGGATCACAAGGTCAGGAGAGCGAGACCAGCCTGGCTAACATGGTGAAACCCCGTCTCTACTAAAAATACAAAAAATTAGCCAGGCATGGTGGCGGGCACCTATAGTCCCAGCTACTCAGGAGGCTGACGCAGAAGAATGGCATGAACCCGGGAGGTGGAGTTTGCAGTGAGCTGAGATTGCGCCATTGCACTCCAGCCTGAGCAACAGAGCAAGACTCTGTCTCAAAAACAAAAAAATTAGAAAAAAAAAAAAAAGACCTGGATTACCCTCTGCTGTTTCCCTAAATTTGGTGGCCTCAAAAGGAAAGTAACTTCTGAAGAAAAGGTCCTAGAGTTGATAATGTAACTGCAATGTTGCTTCCATCAAATAAGGTTTTCAGTGAGACAGAGTTATGAAAAGCAGTACTAATGAACACTTGTATACAAAGAGTATCTACAGAGATACACAACCAGTAGCAGTGATTGCCTCTGGGGAGAACTCAAGAGATAGGAATGACAAGGAAATTTACTTTTCACTGAACACCCTTTTCAACTATTTCAATTCTTTTTTATCATGAGCATGTTATATCTAGTCAAAGATTAATGTTTCAGGATTTGAAAAACAAAAGAAATGCAGTGTTGGTCCTCAGAGTCATTTAGCTGGGGTTAAGACTAAGAGACTTAAGACTATTAGAAAAATATAAGATGGCACATAATTAAATACTAACTTGGGTGGTACTGATTACAAGTAGAAGAGGAAGAGAGATCTGCTTAGATGAAGGAGCTGGATCTGAGTGATGAAGGGAAACTAGAAGCACAGGAAAATAAGCAAATCAAAACGGGCAGAGACATAAATATGTACAATTAAGTAAAGAACAGTAAACTCTGCAGTCAGAAAGGCCTGGCTCCAATTTCAACTCTATAACTTACTGAACAACCCTGAATGAGTTTTATAACCTGTTTCAACTCAGATTTCTCATTTGTAAAACAGGGAGAAGAGCACCTACCTTAATAGGATTGTTATGCATAATGTATGTAAAGTGGTTAGCACCTGATACAGAGTAGCTGCCCAACTAAATGATGCCTTGTATAAACATCATAGAACAGGGGGACCAGTCTTGCTAGACTAAATGCTCAAAACGGCAAGATAATACTGGCTATTAAAGTTAAGGGTTACAGCAAATTGTGAACAGTCATCTCATTTTCTCTCTGGGGTTCCTGCAGCATAAGAATTATAAACAAGTATCACCATTATGCACTCTCTAAAGTTCAATAAGGTGAGAGATTTGACAGTTATAGGGCTTTTCTCTAGCATGGCGCCTCTGGTGCTTAATTAAGACAGAATTCTGACTGAAGGCCTTCCCACAGTCATTACATTTATAGGGTCTTTCCCCAGTATGGATTCTTTGATGTCGAATAAGGTGTGCCTTGCAAAAGAAGCTTTTCCCACAGTCAGTACATTCATGAGGCTTGTCCCCAGTGTGGACCCTCTGGTGCTGAGAAAGATCCGAGTTCCACATGAAGCCTTTCCCACAGTCCTTACATTCATAAGGCTTCTCCCCAGTGTGCATTCTCTGATGTCGAAGAAGGGCTGGGTTTCGAGTAAAGCTTTTCCCACATTCCTTGCATGTGTATGGTTTCTCACCAGTGTGGATCCGTTGATGTTGTGTAAGGCTTGTGTTCTGACTAAAGCCCTTCCCACATTGCTTACATTCAAAGGGTTTCTCTCCAGTATGTATTCTCTGATGACGAATCAGGTTTGACTTCCAAACAAAGGCCTTAGCACATTCTTGACATTCATAGGGTTTCACCCCACTGTGAATTCTCTGATGTGCAATGCAATGTGATCGAAAACTGAAAGCCTTCCCACATTCCTTACATCCATAGACCTTTTCTCCATTATGAGTTTTCTGGTGTTGATCAAAGTCCTCACTTTGATCAAAACACTTGCCACATTCCTCACATATATAGAATATTTGCTCACTTAGAATTTTGTGATGTATACCAAGGAGGTTATTGACATCAGTATTCTCTGAACTCTCTTCTACTGAGATCATCTCATCCTTGACAATCACTTCTATAATATCATTTGAAGAACTTTCCATACTTCCCCCATTGAGGTAACCAGGCCATCTCCCTAACCTGCTTTTCTCTTCACAGGTTTTCCCAAACCATAATTCCTGGGATCCACACCACCGGGGTCCACTTGATAGGAACATGAGGTCCTGTGCTTCCTCAAGAATTTCCTCCTTCAGAATAAAATCTTCTTTCTTCCTCTTCAACACACCCTCTGAAAAAAGAAATCAGAGCTTCAAATGTCATCATTATCCATGACAGAGTGACAAAGGTCACCAAGTGGTATTAATACGTCCACTTCTCTCCAACTGCCACCTGTCTCAGTGGCCCTGTCCTAGCTGAAAATGGCAAAAACAAGGCTAATACACAGAAAGAAACCAAAAGTAAAGACAACAACTAGATAGAATCCCTGAGGGCTATGATTCCTGGCACCAAACCAAGTACCAGAGTAGGCTCTCAGAAAACAGATGAATTGAATCTAAGGAAAACAAAGTCAGAATTCTTCCTAGGTAGCTGAGTACAGTTTGTAACATGAGAAGAACAGGCCAGGACTTAGGGCAGAGGACCTGTTCAGAAATAAGGAATCCTTAGTAGTATACCTGGGAACCTGGGCTTGTCACACACAGCACACAGTAGCAAGAATGAGCTTCCTCATATTTTTCAACACTAAAAGGAAGTATAGTCTTCTCTTTCAATCCAATCACCAAGTTCACCATGAAACCATGGAAAGTGCCTTCTCAAACTACTCCAGGCAGAACTGGGCAAAGACTCCCTCCTCTTTGTTCTCATAGTGTCTTATTCTGTTACAGCTTCATCATTTTTCTGTAATTATAAATTTATGTATAATGTCCCATGAGACTGTGAGTCCTTCCGGGATAAGGGCCATATATGACTTGATTTTTTTTATCCCTAACAACTAACACAATGAGTAAAACACAGCATCTACATTAAAAATATTGGGTGATCATAGCAGCCAGATGGGGCAGGCCATCTGTTCAGTTTAAGCCTAAGACAAAAGACCCATCCTAATTTAATTAATTTAATTAATTGAGCTTGTCCTAATGAAAGTTGGAAGCTTAGGGTTTAAGTTTTCTCTTAATTGGCTGATTTGGGGATTTGGCCCCCAAATTTGTTTAGAACATGAATGGCAAAATGGACTTTTACATCTTATAAAAGAAAGACAGGAAAAGGTGTGACTGAGAGAAGAATGCTCATTTCCCTCTCACTTACCAGGACAAATTAGGCTTGGACCCTCTTCTTTTTTTTTTTTTTTTTTTGAGACTGAGTCTGGCTCTGTCGCCCAGGCTGGAGTGCGGTGGCCGGATCTCAGCTCACTGCAAGCTCCGCCTCCCGGGTTCACGCCACTCTCCTGCCTCAGCCTCCCGAGTAGCTGGGACCACAGGCGCCCGCCACTTCGCCCGGCTAGTTTTTTTTTTTGTATTTTTTAGTAGAGACGGGGTTTCACCGTGTTAGCCAGGATGGTCTCGATCTCCTGACCTCGTGATCCGCCTGTCTCGGCCTCCCAAAGTGCTGGGATCACAGGCTTAAGCCACCGCGCCCGGCCAGACCCTCTTCTTGCAGTTTCAGGTTTAATGGCTCTTCCACCTGCTCAAGATGGGAAATCCCAGCAGGTTTTAGAAATGGATATCCTGCCAGGGTCAAGATACAAATAAGGCTGGTTCAGTCAGAGGAGTGAGGCCCATCAGGAAAAGAGCAGACATGGAAGTGGTAGGGAGAGAATAAAGGTGGGTGAAAAGACTGGTAACATAGATAAGCAGCAATTTGAAGGTATAGAATAATAAGGATAGGCTGGGCATGGTGGCTCACACCTGTAATCCCAGCACTTTGGGAGGCCAAGGTCGGTGGATCACCTGAGGTCAGTAGTTCAAGACCAGCCCGGCCAAACATGGTGAAACCCTATCTCCATTAAAAATACAAAAAAAATTAGTCAAGCATGGTGGCACACACCTGTGGTCCCAGCTAGTCAGGAGGCTGAGGCAGGATAATCACTTGAACCCGAGAGGCAGAGGTTGCAGTGAGCCGAGATTGTGCCACTGCACTCCAGCCTGGACGACAGGGCAATACTCTGTCTCAAAAAAATAATAATAATAAAATAAAGGATAGAAAATACTGGAACAGGCCGGGCGCGGTGGCTCAAGCCTGTAATCCCAGCACTTTGGGAGGCCGAGATGGGCGGATCACGAGGTCAGGAGATCGAGACCATCCTGGCGAACACAGTGAAACCCCGTCTCTACTAAGAAATACAAAAAAAATAGCCGGGCGAGATGGAAGAGGAAACTGAGACTCAGAGAGATGAACTTCCCCCAAAGTTCCAGAACTGAGACAGAACCCGGGCCTGTTTGACTCCTGCCTGTTATGCCACACTGTCTTCCGTCCCATTCCTACCGCTGCTGCCCCTGTGTAGGACTCTTCCTCCTCTGTCCTCCCCAGTTACTGCCACTAGCCACAGAGGCAGCTGGGGCTCCTCAGAACATTCAGGTTGCCCTGGACACTGTACTCAACAGGACAGATCCTCGTTGTGACTTTAATCCCTGCACCCCCCGACTCGCAACACACTCTCACAAAGATCCCACCTCACTTGCTTCCCCACGTCCCAATCTCCATGTTCCCATTTTCTATATCTCTAGGAGTCTCAGCTCCTGCACCTTCTTTCTCTTATCCTCTTCCTTAAGAAACAAATACTGCTCACCTCCAGCCTTTGAGACTTCCTGTAATTCTCAGCTACTGCCTCCTTCAGGGTCTTAGTCTCCATATTGTGGAGGAGCCCATTCTGGTCCACTGCACGTCAGTCCTTGTGCACTACAAAGTCTCCACAGCTATTGATCCAGCACTCCAGGGCTCCAAGGCTTTGGCTGGCTCACCTTTGTCTGCCTAATAGAGTCCACATTCCTCTGCACTACAGACAATTCCATTTACTACTCACAGACCCAGCTTTCCTGGCCAAGATCATCAGCCACCACCACTCTCATCCCCTATCCTGTCACCATTCCATTGGGAAACCAAATTCTTTCCTCGCCCTGTTCTGTGCCCTTGCACCTGCGGCTACTCTTGCCTGAAGATCCAGTTCTTCCCTCCTGATCCTGCATTGCAAATTCCTTTTCAACCTAATACCCAGCTCAAACATAACCAGCTCTGTAAAGGTGGCTCTGAAATTCTGGCCATTCATCGCCCCCCGCGGCACCCTGTGCGCTCTGCCCCAGCAGTTGGCTCAACCACGTGCCGCTGCACGTCTGCTCTCCTTGAGGCTCATGTCCCGGGGGTGTCGACTCCGCTGTGCTGCCTGTCCCTCGAGGCCCCTCACTCTGGGTTGTAACCCCATTTCCCAGCCGCCGCACCACCCGTCTCCGGGCCTAGAACCCAGGGCAGGGCCAAGCCTGCTTCCAGGCTCCGGCCCCGCACTCACCGGGCGCGCCCGGGGCGGCGCCGGCTGTCCCGGCAGCAGCTCCAGGTCAGGGCCGAGGCGTGTCCTGCTCGCCAGGGCCGCTGCCGCCATAGCCCGGGTCGCCCTCTGGGAAAGCGAGCGCGCGCCAGACCCGACCGGAGGCTGTTGGGGTCAGGAAGGAGCGCTCTGGACCTGGGCAGGTCTGACACGGCTACCCTGAGCCCTGCAGCCATCTGAGTAAGACCCCGACTCCGCTCCCTGCCAGCCCCACGCCCAACTCCTCGTGCTCCTAGCCAACCAGACCCCCGCATCCGGGAGTCCGGGGCTCGGGCGGCTCCGGTTGCTCTAGGACGGCGGAGGGCGCCGCGTCTCTGTGGTCCTCCTTTCTAGCTCTGGAAGGGAGGGGAGAGCGGTCCGGTTCTCCTGGAGACACAGACGATCCCAGGGGCCGCTACCGGGGTAGGGGTGCAGGCGGCTGGGGAGGACTCCGTCCCCGGCGCTCTAGGCCATCCCTTCCTCTCCAGTTCGCTGCACCTGGGTGGACAGGTATTTGCTGACAGGAGATAGCGGGTACTTCACTGGACTGCACCTTCTCTTTTATCTCTCCTTTTACCAGTTTCTACATTCCCAGAGCAGACCTGTATTTTATGTTATGTCTTTTAACATTCTCATCTTTGTGCCTCTAACATGCGCCCGATGTCTAGCACCTCCTGGGGAGTAATTTCTTTAACTGCCAAGAAATATTTGTAGAATTGTCCACGAAAAGTCAAACTGTAAAATATTTGAAGAGATTTATCCTGAGCCAAATATGAGTGACCATGGCCCGTGCCACAGCCCCAGGAGATCCTGAGAACATGTGCCCAGCGTGGTCGGGCTACAACTCGGTTTTACACATTTTAGGAAGACATAAGACATCAATTAACTCATGTAAGATGTACGTTGGTTTGGTATGGAAAGGTGGGACAACTGGAAGAGGAGGCTTTCAGGACATAGGTGGATTCAAAGATTTTCTGAGTAGGAATTGGTTAAAACAGTTAAGTTATTGTCTAAAGACTTAGAATCAATAGAAAGGGATGTCTCAGTTAAGATAAGGGCTTGTGGAGACCAAATTTTATCATGCAGATGGAGCCTGTAGCAGGCTTCAGAGAACAGACTGTAAATGTTTCTTATCATTATCACACTACCGGATAGTCTGTGAGACTTAAAGAGGCTGTTCTATCTGTCTTAAGGTGTGTGTTGATGTTAATGCTAGTCAACTGGGCCTGAATTTCAAAAGGGAGGGGAGCGTAATGGGCCATGTCCAACTCCTCCTTTCCATCATGGCCTGAACCAGTTTTTCAAGTTAACTTTGGAATGCCCTTGGCCGAGAGGAGAGATCCATTCAGATGGTCAGGGGGCTTTGAATTTTAATTTTGGCTTACAGAATAAAAGAATGAATAAATGTTGAACCAGTTTTTCAGTTAAAGAAAGTAAGGCCCAAAGAGAAAATGGCTTGCCTAACATCATGCAACATGCCAGGAAATTAAATTTTTTAAGAGTTGTGAAAATAAATAAAGACTATTCAAGTGAGAACAAAGACTATTATTCAGAGCTTGCTATATATGACGAGAGAGTCAGCCGTCATCACTTGCATTCAGCAGACTGAAAGTCAGGCAGAAGAGTGGGGAAGGCTTCACAGTGGAAAAAAGGAACGGCTTCAGGTATTCCCTTATTGGAAGTTGCTGGCATGGGGAAACTACAGGTGGGCTAACTAGAAGCAGGGCATCCTATGTAATTGGTTAGGGGGAAATACTTGGCTTTCTCTGGTCCTAAGTTGGAAGTAGTATGGGAAAAAGTAGGGAATCTGATATTTTTCAATCAAATCACTACCCCATCCATACAAAAAAAAGAAAAAGGAAGGAAGGAAAGGAAGGGAGGAAGGAAAGAAAGAAAGAGAAAAAAAGAAAGAAAGAAAGAGAAAGAAAGAAAAAAAGAAAGAAAGAAAGAGAAAGAAAGAAAGAAAGAAAGAAAGAAAGAAAGAAAGAAAGAAAGAGAAAAAAGGGTCAGGGAGGAAGGAAGGAAAAGGGAGGGAGGGAGGAACGAAGGAGGGAGAGAGGGAGGGAGGGAGGAAGAGATCAAATCCCAGCTGTTTGGGGTCAATTGCTACCAGGGTTACTGTTTTGGTTAGTGGACTGATTGCCACAGATAGTAATTTAGTGGTTTGACTTCCTAGAGTGGTTACCATAGAAAATGGGTTTGCTTCCTGGACTGGTTGCTACAGATTGTGTGACAGAGTCCTGTTTTTCTATGTAGTCTGGCCGTTGCCCATTTGTATATTCAGTGTCTCGGGATGAGCAAGGTAGGAAGATAAATATGGAATTCAAGTCCACAGGCTCAGATGCTCTGATGCCTGAATAGCTCCCCAGGTACTGAGCACTTGCTGTAAAAAATCACAGAGCAAAAGAGACCTCAGATGGGCTCCCAGTCTTGTTTGTTTGTATGCAAGAAGATGCTAGAGAGGTTCTTAAATGGACAGTACCTGATAGTCTGTGAGTACTGAGATGGAAGCAGTAACTCTTACCATGGGGAAGATCACGAGGTAGGTTGAGGGTAAAATGAAGTCTCTTAAGATGTTCTTGGTGACAAGATAGAGAAAACTGGACTGGGTGACAAAACAATTGTGAGGGTTTTAGCTCAGAACAAGATGCCCTGGAGATGCATGATTACTAAGTCATGGCCCACCAGAAGGAAGGTCTCATGGCTCTGAATAGTGTTTTGGTTCAAAACTTTTAGAAATCTGAAGAGGAGAAGAATAGGTAGTCTATTATATTTACCCATATTTTTACTCATTCCATTGTCCTTTCTGTCAAACACACAACAGCAGGCAAAGCTATGGCTTGACTGATTTGGCTAATAAAGATATAATAGGCGGGGTGCAGTGGCTGACGCCTGTAATCCCAGCACTTTGGGAGGCTGAGGCAGGCAGATCACCGGAGGTCAGGAGTTCGAGAACAGACTAGTCAACATGGCGAAACCCCTTCTCTAGTAAAAATGCAAAGATTAGCTGCGTTTGGTGGCGTGTGTCTGTAATCCCAATTACTCTGGAGGCTGAGGCAGGAGAATCGCTTGATCCTGGAAGGCAGAGGTTGCAGTGAGCCAAAATCACGCCACTGCATGTCAGCCTAGGCAACAGAGTAAGACTCTGTCTCAAAAAAAAAAAAAAAAAATACAATAAGCCATTTTTAGACTCATACAATGTATTATTTACATAGACAGCAAAAGGAAGAGTAGACAAACAGGCCAGCTCCCCAGGTCCTCATCCTACATGCTAAAAAGAATGCCATGAAACAAAAGGGAGCTGGATGCCGGCAATGTGAGTTTTCTGATACTCCATTTCTGAGGAGCCAATTTTAGACTGCAACAAAGTAGACTATAGCACTACTTTGTTGCAGTCTAATATTGGCTCCTCAGAAATGGGGTATCCGACAACTCACATTGGGTTGAGTAATGAACCTATGTGGTGGCTTATGCTCTTGAGAGTTCTTAACCATATGTGTGATAGGTTGGGAGGTGGAATTATGGACTTGGGAGGACCTACCCTCCTCAGGATATAACTGCAGACTACACTACTTCCTTCTGGGGTACAAAAGTCTCATGCTTCATCAGAACCTTGGAGGCGACGAAAGCCTGTCTCATGACAGCCTCCCATAGGAGATAGGAAAGGGAGTGAGGGATGACCTTGTAAAGCTCCTCTCATCCCCTTGTGTTCTGGAGGATCACAAGACAACCTGCTAAGACTTAGATTAGCTGCTGTTCATGCCTTTTGCTGTGTGGCCTATGTAGCTATGTGCAAGGTAGCCGGGGTACCATGGCAGAGTCATTCGCCTACAACTCTACCTCCCAACCTATCACACATATGGTTAAGAATTCTCAGGAGCATAAGCTGCCACTTAGTTTCATCAGATACTCTAGTTAATTGTACTGATAAAGACTTGGACCAGATCCATTCCATTTCTTTTAGGCAACATCAAATCAGAGTAACCATGATTACGAGTCCCTGTAGTTTAATCAGGCCCACTGGATGGTAGACATATTCCCAATCCAGAACCAAGCCAGTTAATATGGCTGAATGCAGGCAAGGCAAGAGGTGTGGCAGTGGCACATATCGCACCTGAACTGACCAGTGGGAAATCCAAAACCATGCAATTGTCCACTATCGGTCATGCTAGAGAATTTAGAACAATAAGTGGTCTGTGAAAAAATGTGCAAAAGAGTCCAGTGACAACAGAATGAGGCTAAAGGGAATAATATCAACTTTCAGAAAGTTAACTTTGTTATGTTATATCTTAGTGAGGCTGTTCCTTTCTGGAGCCAGTGGTTTTGGGAAGATTGTGATAGTTTTAAAATTAAGATTGTTTGTTGGCCAGTGGTCAAGTTGATAGCGGTAGCAGAAGTCTAGGTTAAATTGGTCAGATATCCTGCAGATTGTAGCTAAGAGAAATTAATGGACCTTCCTTCTGAAACCACCTTTGCAAAAATTATAAGAGAAAATTATGATGGTGAAAGAGATCTGAACTAATCAACTCCATCTTGCTTTTAACTTCCAAGCTGTTATTGTTCATTCCTGGGCATGGCCAAACTAACTTTGGGAGGCCCTTGGTTTATAATTTAACTTTGAAACAAAGATGGTAACAGCTCTTTTCCAAAACAAACCCCCTGCCTACCTGCAGACTAGACTGCCCTTGCAGGACTAACAAAGTAGCCACAAGATTAGAAATTATGTTTTAAGAGTCATGCAGCTGGAGGCTGGAAGATTCTGAACCTCCCCAAATTGTTCCTGGGGATAATATCACTCTTATAAAACCTAAGATCAGTGCTTGAGATGTTTTGCAGACCCTGCACACAATGGATCAACTGGCACCACCCAGATCGGTAAACTGGCCCATCTGGTATTGTGGCCCCCACCCAGGAACTGACTCAACACAAGAGGACAGCTTCAACTCCCTATGATTTTATCTCTGACCTGGCCAATCAGGACTCTCCACTTTCCAACCCCCTACCCACCAAATTATCCTTAAAAACCACAACCCCCAAGTTTTCAGGGAGACTGATTTAAGTATTGATAAAAACTCCAGTCTTCCATATGCTGGCTCTGCATGAATTAAACCCTTTCTTTATTACAATTACCATGTCTTGATAAATCAGCTCTGTCTAGGCAGCAGGCAAGGAGAGCCTGTTGGGCGGTTACACCTCTGCCCTGACAACCCAAAGTCTAAGGTGTTCTCTTCTTGCCAACCAGGATTGTTGTTCCTCTTGTTCCACAGCTACGTGATCAATATGACTCGTCTCTGCAACAATCAGTCCACCTATTTCCCAACTCCCCTGTGTCTTACACACCATACACTCAGACTCATCTCTAGTTAGTTCAGTAGTTTTTTTCTTATATAACTTGTAGAATCCTAGAATGTCTCCCACCCTCTGACATGTGGGCCACGCCAAGACCACCTTAGGAGTTGTCTTCTCATATTTACGATTTATGGTCACTATAGTCATTATCTATAATTGGCCAAATCCAATTAGCACAGCTGGGTGGCAACACACACACACACACACACACACACACACACACACACACACACAGTGTCAGTCTCCCGCTCCCTGGCTCTTATTTCCTACTGTCAAACTGCAGTAGTTCAGTTTCCCAGGGTTAAGCATAGCAGGGGAAAAAATAGAGAAGAATTAATTATGTGGTTATGTCTCTTGCAGTCAGGGCCTTCTTCCACTTCTGAACCTTGTGAAAGTGTTACTGCCAGCAAGTCTGCAAACAGTGGCAAATCTGCACTGATCCCGACCCTTGTCTTCTCAGAGGAAAGATTTCAACTGAAAGACTGAGGCAAGTTTTAAAGCAGAGGCAAAGGTTTATTAAAAGAAGCAAAGCACACTTGGAAGAGGGCCAAGTAGGGAACTTGAGAGATAAGTGCCCTCCTCAGCCTTTGGCTGGGGATTTTTATAAACTGGCTTTGGTTCCGGGATTTTTCTTCTCTTCCCTTGACCCCTCCGTTGGGGTGGGCTGTTGCTCAGCTGCCGCATGTGCAGTGGCGTGCTAGTACTTCGGAGGAGCCGCATGCGCAGTGTGCTTACTGAGGTTGTGCGCATGCTCACTTGGAGCGATTTTCCCTTACTGGTTGATCACCCCCAGAGGAAGGTCATATATACCAGTCAAAGACCACCATTTTGTCCCCTACTTTTGCACCCATGCTTAAGACCAGATCAGGGGCTGGGCACAGTGGCTCACGCCTGTAATCCCAGCACTTTGGGAGGTCAAGGCAGGTGGATCATTTGAGATCAGGAGTTCGAAACCAGCCAGGCCAACATGGCAAAACACTATCTCTGCTAAAAATTTTTTTAAAATTAGCCAGGCGTGGGGGTGGGTGCCTGTAATCCCAGCTACTGGGGAGGCTGAGGCAGGAGAATCACTTGAATCTAGGAGGCAGAGGTTGCAGTGAGCTGAGATCATGCCACTGCGCTCCAGCCTGGGTGACTGAGTGAGACTCTGCCTCAAACAAAAAAAAACTGATCAGGGAATTGTGATTTGCTGGCTCCAGATGTTTTCTATCTGTTAGGGAACTCCTCTCCGTCTTGGTCCCAGTCATGGCCACTTCTCATTTCAGAGGGACAGTTTTATGATAGCTTGACCATCACCTGATGAGTGCCTGCCATTTCCAGAATTCTCTCTACTGCCACCTCCTGGGGCAAGTGAATGGCCTCTAGTAGCTCTAAGATTTGGGACCCGTACTTAGCAGGAGTATCCCAAGTTGCTGGGTATTCCCTTTCCTTCCAGATAGTGGCTTGGGCGTGAAGCACCAAAAAGTCGTATTTGGAATCTGTATAAATGGTTATTCTTTTCCCTTCCCCTAGTGTTAGGGCTCTGGTTAACAAGATGAGTTTTGCTAGCTGTCCTGAGGTCCCCGAGGATAGAGCTTTAGCCTCTGTGTATCCTGCATACATAGTTTCATTCTGAACAAAACTGCCCCCATCTGAAAACCATATTTTGTCCAGGTTGTCCAAGGGCTGATCCTTTAAGTCTTCCCATCTGGCATAAATTTGGTTATCTCACAACATGAATGTGTTGAGTCATCCTCTCCTGGTAATGGCGGTAAGGAGGCCGGGATGAGGGTGGAGCACCGCTCAACTGTTACCTGTGGGATTTCTAACAACAAGACTTGATACTTTAGCAATCTGTTGTCAGTGAGCCATTGTGGCACTTTTATGTCCAGTAAGGAGCTTATTTGTTGGACATCAGAGGAACTGGATTGACTGTATCATGGTGCTTTTGAGGACCTCCTCCAGTAGGAGGGCTGCTGCAGCCACTACCTTGAGGCAGCGTGGCCACCTGTGTGCTACTGGGTCTAGGTTATTTGAAAAGTAACCTACAGAACATTTGATTGACCCAACAGTTTGAGTTAGGACTCCTAAGGCTACACCTTGGCTTTTGGTGATGAAAAGCTAAAACAGTTTGGTTAGTATAGGTAGCCCAAGGGCTGGGGCTTATGAGAGAGCAGTCTTTAACTGCCTAAAGGCTTGTTCCTAATCTTTTCTCCAGAGAAGTGAGTCCCTATCAGTCCCTTCTTTTAGAGCCTAATATAAGGACTTAACAATCCCACCATAACCCAGTATTTAAAGTCTGCAATATCCTGTGATCTCTAGAAAGGCCTGATGCTGCTTTTGGGTGGCTGGGATAGGTATTTTAAGGATGGCCTGTATCCATTCTAGGGAGAACTTATGTTCTCAAGGGGTCAGGATTATCCCCAGGTTTTGGATCTCTTGTCTTAGTAGCTGTGCCTTGGCCTTGGATGCTTTGTACCCTTTGTCTGCAAGAAAATTTAGTGTCTGGACTAGATGTTGGATTCCCAGTTGTCTTGTGGGGTAGCAGATTAGCAGGTCATTCACATACTGTAGGAGACATCTGCCCCCCTCAAGAGTTAGGTCCTGAAAATCTTTAGCCAAGGCTTGCCTAAACAAATGGGGACTATCTCTAAAACCCTGCAGAAGCACATCCAGGCAAGCTGTTGGCTCCTTCCTTTTTCATTTTCCCATTCAAATGCAAATAGCAATTGGGAAGATGGGTCTGTGGGGATACAAAAGAAGGTATCCTTCTGGGTGTCTGGGTCAAGGTTAGTATGTTTCACTTGGGCCTTATGTAGCCTTTGTAAGAAAGCAGTGGGATTTTCAAGAGAGCCTTGATCTATTAAGGCCAATTTATTGTGGTTTACAGGCTTTCCTCTGCTATCCTTCATCCCCATTATGGGGATGTGGTTCACTGCCCATATACCCTCCTGGGTATTGTATTCCCAGTTGGAGGCCAACGTGGGGAAGGGCAGTGGCCCTCACAAGGTAGCCACCAGGGTCAGTCATGTGCATTGCACTTGGAAATTGCTGGGCCGCCTCCATAATGGACTCATATTCTCCCTTAGACAGAGTTTGGCCTAGTGTGACTGTGAAGTCCTTCCAAGTAAGTTCAAATGTTAAGCCTAGTTAATGGAACCCTTCAATGTATTAGTCAGGGTTTTCCATAAACTTCCATAGCTCCATTTTAATCTAGCTCAGGTCTTATATAGTGAATGGAGTCTGGACTCTAGTTGGCCCACTGGGGCTGCTAACCTCCTGAAGGGGAGATAACTTAAGGGGGTGGTGTCCAGAGGGTGACCCTGGGTACGCAGGGGAAGGTTATGGGACTGGGAGACTTGGATATAATGGGGATAGAAGAGGCAATGTTGTTTGAACTAAATTCCACCTTTGGTTCCTCTGGGGCTTGAGCCCTGTGCAAATCTGATAGTCTTCCAAATCTACTGGAGGAGGTTGCCTGGCGATGGCTGCTATCATCGCTGGGTCCATTTTACAAACCCAGCAGAGGTCAGGTTTGTCTCTTAGGACCATGAAAGCCTGTGCATAAGGGATTTCTGTCCATTTTCCCTGCTGGCAGCAAAACGAATCTAGTTGATGGATAGTATTAAAATAAATACTTTCATTTTCTGGCCAAGATTGCTGGTCCCCAAGTTCATATCAGAACCAGGCTGTGTTACAAAAAAATATTAGCCTTTTCCTTTTTAGAGTTTGGGGGTCAAACTTTTCCCGGTTCTTGAGGATGCATTCAAGGGGTGTGTCCTGTGGCATGGAGATGTGATTGCCCATCTGTGAAGAAAGAACAGAGGAGAGAAGGGAAAAAAGATACCCCCTTGTTTCCCTACTATCTTTTGCCTGGCATCAGAGTGAAGAGGCCATCCTCCATTCATTCTAGGGGTTCCTTCACTTATGGCAGACCAGAGTGAATAGAATATCCCCATTCATCCTTGGGGTTCCTGCACTTATGGCAGACCAGAGTAAACAGGGCATTCCCCCATTCAACCTACATATTCCGGAATGAACCAGTGCTTACCAGGTACCCCTAACTTTGGTCCCATCTTGTTTTATGGAGGCATGATTACCCAACTGTGAAGAGAGAACAGAGGAGAGAAAGGAACAAGAAGACATACCCCCTCATTCCCTTAATCCTGCACTATGGCAAACCAGAATGAACAGAGTACCCCCTGTCCCATTTATCCTTGGGATTCTGGCATGAACTGGTACTTACTGGGTACTCCTAACCCTGATCCCATCCCATTTTGGGGATCAGCCTTAATCTCTGTTCTGTGAGTAATTTTGTCTCCTGAACCTGTGGCCTTGGGCTGGCCTGTATCTCTGTCTACAAGACTTTGCAGTGACCTTTGTCTGAAGCATTCTTGCAATGAAATGGTTTCCTATCCTCTCAAGTTCCCATTCCCCATGTCGTTTTAGGTAAATGAGGACCCTGTTCCCAGCCAATAGCCTTAAAGAGACTGGGCTCCTTTTTCCCTGTATACAGGCTTTGAGATCTAAGTGAATGTTGAGGATGGCATGAAGGGAGGTAGAGAAAGGTAGGAATATTTCATCCTCTGTAGGCAGCATGCAAAAGTAATGTTTAAACAAGCAGGGCAATTCTTCTGCAACAGGTAGGAAGGGAGGAAGCACTGGGGCTACTTGTGGAAAACCTTTCTTTCACAGAAACAACAACACCCAGTCCCTAGGGGACAGTACTTGTCTACCTTCTTGATATAACGGAGAAACCTCCAGAGAACCAGGGAATTTTGAACAAGGGTTCTTATGGTGACATTATGGTCACCATAATGGTGAAAATGGCAGAATAGGGACCTCTAAAAATTGTCTCTTCTTTAAAAAGGTGATTAGAAAACTAGCAAGAAAGAATTGTCAGAATCAACTTTTTCAGGATTCTGGAAGCTAACCTAAGGCTTGTAGCAACTTAGAGATCATTTATTCAAGAAAACAGCTGAATCTTGGTAGAAGCAACAAGCTTTGTGGTGTTTTAACTTGCCCTATTCCCATCCCTCCTCTCCAGTTTTGCAATATCCTTGAATACCAGCAGCCCACAATCATAGTGAAAATCAGCAGCCTGGCAGCCACCAGAGGGGGAAGATGGGGTTAGAGTTCCTTCAAACCTCATTCCTGGAGAATTGTCATTATTTGACCTGTCTAGTGGTTCCCTGGGAAACTCCACTTGCAAGGCTATCTTTATTTGACCCAACTTGGAGTTCACTCAGTGCAAAAGGCTTTTTCATGAATGAGTCAGTCAAAAACATTTAGAGTTAATTGTTCAACTTTGCAGCTGCCTAAGGTGATGGATAACAATTGGAGCAAATCATAGACTAATGAAAGAACTTAAAAGGAAAACCTGGAGAATGAGATGTCCATAGAGGCTTTGAATAGCTCTGACATATTCCTAGGAATATAGATGTCCCCATACATGCATTGAGCTGTGCATATGTCCAGGAAAGATATGAGGAAGCTCTAAGATCTCACCTCTGGCTGACTCTGAGGGTCTGTGCAAGCAGGAAGTGAAAGCTAAGGCAGAGTTGTCAAACACCCCGCTGAATGTTGAGGGTGTACCTAAACATGCTTATATGGAAGTGGCACAGAGTCTTCTAAATGGTGAAAGAAAAGAACTGTCAACCCAGAATTCTATGCCCAGTCAAAATATCCTTCAGGAACAAAGATGAAATCAAGATATTCTCAGGTTAAGGTGATAACCTACAGATCACATTTGCCAGGCTTCCACATTAATCACCTGGGAAGGATCTTGTGATTCACAGCTTACATCCTGTTTCAGAGTAAACAATCTTGTGGTGAATTCCCAAATCTTATTATTAGTTCCTCAAACTGTTGATGTACTAATTAATATGTAACCTGCTGATGTTGAAAAGGACAATGAATTTTTTCTTTTTTTTTTCTGAGACAGAGTCTTCCTCTGTCATCCAGGCTGGAATGCAGTGGTACAATCTTGGCTCGCTGCAACCTGCACCTCCCGGGTTCAAGTGATTCTCCTGCCTCAGCCTCCTGAGTAGCAGGCACACACCACCACACCCAGCTAATTTTTGTATTTTTTAGTAGAGATGGAGTTTCACCATGTTGGCCAGGCTGGTCTCAAACTCCTGACCTCATGATCCACCTGCCTCGGCCTCCCAAAGTGCTGGGATTACAGGTGTGAGCAACCATGCCCAGCCAATGATTTGTTTTTGAATCACGAAGTTTTGCTGATTTGTTTCTAAAGCATAAAGTTTTACTGATTGCCTTGCACATAAAACATTTTAGCCTGTGTATTGTCATATGTAGCCAATGATTGTAACCTCTATGTTATACTTGCCAACAAAAAAGGACA
Source organism: Theropithecus gelada (assembly GCF_003255815.1). Taxonomy (NCBI): domain Eukaryota; kingdom Metazoa; phylum Chordata; class Mammalia; order Primates; family Cercopithecidae; genus Theropithecus; species Theropithecus gelada. The sequence continues at coordinate 97,472,631 of NC_037669.1, forward strand.
ATGCCTATAAGTAGTACCCTCAAAAGGAAGGTAGGGTACCTATATAGCCTATTGACTCCTATGTGGGTCCAAGATCTCTAACTGTTGCTCCAGAGTTCGCTTTACTATTCACTTGTGTGGCTGGCAGTTCAGTCCCCACCCATCATAAACCCAAAATACCAGAGCCACAAGAACAGAACAGTTTCAAGGCTTTGTTCCTGACATTCCCATTTGGCTGCCCCAGCTGTGGCACAAGCAAGGCCCAGGTACTGCTTGTGCTATCCCTCCAGAAGTCATAGAAGAAAAACCACGGCACCATCATGGAGCTAACTCTCCAAATGCACAGAATGCAAGAGCTGTGGGGGCATAACTAGATGATTAAATTTCAAATGATGCCCCAGAGAGCCTCAGGGCCCAGGCAGAGGAGTGCCACAGGGGCAGGGCCACCACAGAGGGCCCCCACTAAGGCAGTGCCCAGTGAACATGGGAGCAGGGCTGCCCCCAAGATTCTAGACTGGTAGAGCCCCAGCATGCAACTCTATCTAGAAGCATCACAGGCAGAAGACTCTCACTTATGAGAGCTGCTTTGTGAGCTGCATTCAGCAAAGCTGTGGGGCAAGGCTGCCTGGAGCCTTGGGGACCCAGTCCCCACCCCAGTGTGTCCAGAAGTGGCAACATGGAGTCAAAGAAGATTATTCTGCAGCCTTAAGATTTAATGTTGTTTTCCTTGTTGGGTTTTGGACTTACTTGGTACCTGTTATCCTTTCCTTCTTTCCTACTTCTCCCTTTCAGAATGGAAGTATTTATCCTATGCTTGTCCCACCATTATATTGTAAACTAAAAATAAAATTCTACATCCCACAAGTGACTGAATGGACCATCTCTTGGCCAAGGGAACCAGAGAGTAACCTTGAAAACTGAGTTCTTGGCCATGATTAGACTCACCTCATTACACCCACTCCCTTGCTAATCACAATGAGGCTTTCTTCCCTAAAAGTAAACAGAAACCAGACCTTTCAAAATACTGCACCTCTGATATCAACAAACTGCCTGATGCTATCACTCCTTTTTGACTGATAAAAAAACCACCAACCACTGAGTGGTTCTGGTACAGAGAATGCACAGTGAGGGTGAAGCACATCCTCTGCTTCACCTTTTGACATCAGAGGGCCAAAAACTTCATCTTCAGCTCATGCTAATGCTGCCATTTTTTGAATATGGGTCCCATGGAGAAGCACAAAGCTCAACTGTGCATGTGCACGTGTCTCCTCAAAACTACTCATGACTCTTCCTATAGAGTATTGAATATGTATATTTGGCTGTCTTGCTCAGCATAAATTCCTATTCCCTTTTCACCTCCCTCAAAGTGTCTGTTTCTGGCTTCTGGCTGGAGGCTATGCCTCCCAGCCTGTCAGAATGGCCACGCTGCAAGCTGCAATCCTTTATGAGAAATAAAGATCTCCTTACCAAATGTATGAACTTCGTCATTCTTCGGTTGACCGTATTTTAGAAGCACATAACTTGTTTAATTTCACAGGCTTACAGCTGGAGGAGACTTTGCCTCAGGATGAATCGCTCCTTTGAGTCTCACTCATATCTGATTTAGATCAGAGTCTGGACTTGGTAGACTTTTAAGTTGATACTGGGACATGTTAAGACTTATGGGAGTGACTGGGCATAATGGCTCATTCCTGTAATCCCAGCACTTTAGGAAGCCAAGGCAGGAAGATCACTTGAGGCCAGGAGTTCAAGACCAGCCTGGGCAACATAGTGGGACCCTATCTCTAAAAAAAAAATTTTTTTAATGAAAAGAAAAAAAAAAGACATATGGAGCTATTGGAATGGAATGAATGTATTTTGCCTGTGAGATGGATGTGAATGTTTAGGGCCAGGGGCAGAATGCTGTGTCCTTCCAATGTTGAAACTTAATCTTTTTTTTTTTGAGATGAAGTCTCATTCTGTTGCCCAGGCTGGAGTGTAGTGGTGTGATCTTGGCTCACTGCAATCTCCACCTCCCGGGCTCAAGCAATTCTCCTGCCTCAGTCTCCCCAGTAGCTGAGATTATAGGCACGCACCACCAGGCCCGGCTATATTTGGTATTTTTAGTAGAGACGGGATTTTACCATGTTGGCCAGACTGGTCTTAAACTCCTGGCCTCAAGTGATTCGCCTGCCTCAGCCTCCCAAAGTGCTGGGATTACAGGCGTGAGCCACATGCCCAGCCATGAAACTAAATATTTATTGTTATGGTATTAAGAGGCAGGACCTTTTGGGAAGTGATTAAGTCATAAGAGCTTCATGCATGACACTAGTGCCCTTATAAAAGAGGTTGAAGTGAGCTCTCCAACCCCTTCTGCCATATGAGGACACAGCAACAAGCCACCATCTGTGAAGGATGGGCCCTCACCAGATACCAAATCTGCTGGTGCTTTGATCTTGTACTTCCAGAACTATAAGCAATTGATTTCTGTTGTTTATAAATTACCCAGTCTAAGGTATTTTGTTATAGCAGCAGGAAAAGACTAAGACAAAGGAGCCCCCTGCAATTAAATATGAATTTGAGAATCAGCTTTTCTATGTCTGTGAAAAAGTCTATTAGAATTTTGATTGGGACTGCACTGAATCTGTAGATCACTTTGGATTGTATTAATATCTTAACAATGTTAAGTCTTCCTTCCTATTCATGAACATAGGATATTTTTTCATTTATTTAAGTCTTTAATTTCTTTCAGTAATAGTTTGTAGTTTCAGGATACAAGCCTTTCACCAACTTGGTTAGATTCCTAAGTGTTTAATTCTTTTAGATGCTATTGGAAATAACATTGCTTTCTTAATTTCCTTTTTGGATTGTTCATACCTGCTATATAGAAACACACTGATTTTTGTTTTGATCTTATATGCTGCAACTTTGCTAAATTAGCTTATTAGCTCTACTAGTTATCTTTTGGACTCAGATTTTCTGTATATAGGATCATGTTATCTGCAAATATAATTTTCCCTCTTCCATTCAAATTTGGATGACTTTTATTTTTTTTCTTCTACTATTGAGCTCTAACTTTATCCTGTTTGGGATGGAGAAGATATGTATAATATCTATCTTTATAAATCTATTAAGACTTGTTTTGTGGCCTAACATTTGTTCTGTCTGGGAGAATGTTCCATATGCATTTGAGAAGAATGTGTATTCTGCTGTTTTGGGGTGGAGTGTTTCATATTTACCTGTTAAGTCTAGTTGGCTTATTGCGTTGTTCAAATTCTCTGTTTTCTTATCCTCTGTCTGAATGATCTATCCATTATTGGAAATGGGGTAAATAAGTCTCCAACTATTACTATAAAAATGTATTTATCGCCTCAATTCTGTCAATTTTTGCTTTATGTATTTTGAGGGTCTATTATTAGGTGTGTAATGTTTATAGTTGTTTAACTTGCCTGCTGTATGGAACATTTTATTAATATATTGAAACTGCCATGGCAAAGTTATAACTGATACTGTGAAAGAGATCTGACCTAACCAACTCCATCTTGCTTCTTACCTCCAAGCTGTTTTGTTTGTTCATAGGCATAGACTGAACTAACTTTGGAAGAAACTTAGTTTATAGCTTAAAACAAAGACGATACAGCCCTTTCCCAAAACAAACCTCCTTCTTGCCTGGGGACTAGACTGCCTTCATAGGACTATCAAATTAGCCACAATATTAGAAATTAATATTTAATATTTAAGGCCAGACGCAGTGGCTCACACCTGTAATCCCAGCACTTTGGAGGCCAAGTCGGGCAGATCACTTGAGATCAGGAGTTCGAGACCAGCCTGGCCAACATGGTGAAACCCCGTCTCTATTAAAAATACAAAAACTAGCTGGACGTGGTGGCAGGTGCCTGTAATCTCTTGGGAAGCTGAGGTAGGAGAATTGCTTGAACCCAGGAGGCGGAGGTTGCAGTGAGCCAAGATTGCACCACTGCCTTCTAGCCTGGGCGGCAAGAGTCTGAAAAAAGAAATTATGGTTTAGGAGTCTTGTAGCTGGAGACTACAAGATTCTGACACTCCCAAAATTACTCCTGGGGATAAAATCATTATTGCAAAACCTAAGACCAGTGCTTCAGATATTTTGCATACCCTGCACTTGATGAATCAGCTGGCACCACCCAGATCAATAAACTGGCTAAGCTGGTGTTGTAGCCCCCACCCAGGAACTGACTCAGCACAAGAAGACAGTTTCAACTCCCTGTGATTTCATCTCTGACCAATCAGCAGTCCCAGCTCACTGGCTTCCCCCTACCCACCAAATTGTCCTTAAAAACTCTGATCCCTGAATGCTCAGGGAGACTTATTTGAGTAATAACAAAACTCTGGTCTCCTGCATATCTGGCTTTGCATGAATTACTCTTTCTCTTTTGCAATCCTCTTTTGATAAATCAGCTCTGTCTAGGCAGTGGGGAGGGTGAACCCATTGGGCACTTATAATATAATGTACTTCTTTGTCTCTTTGTTATTATACAACAACCTGTTTGTTGTATAATGAAACTATACCCATTAAATACTAATCCCCATTTCCCCCACCCTTCGGCTTCTGGCAACCACCATGCTTTCTGTCACTATAAATTTAAGCACTCTAGGAAACTCATTTAAGAGGAATCATACTATGTTTATCTTTTTTGTGACTGGCTTATATCATGTCGCATAATATCTTTAAGTTTCATCTGTGTTGTAGGAAGGGTCAAAATTTCCTTCATTTTTAAGACCAAGTAAATATTCCACTGATGCGTGTATATACCACATTTTATTCATTCATCTGTCACTGGTTACTTTGTTGCTCTCACCTTTTGGCTTTTGTGAATAATGCCACTATGAACATGAGTGTGCAAATATCTTGAGTTCCTGCCATCATTTCTTTTGGATATATACCCAGAAGCAGATCACGTGGTAATTCTATGTTTAATTTTTTGAGGAATCATACCATTTTCCAGAGGCTGCATTTTACATTCCCACCAGCAATATGCAAGGGTTGCAATTTCTCCACATCCTATCACTTGTTATTTTCTTTTGGTCTTTTAAAAAAATAATAGTTTTTCAGAGTTTATCTTACTTGGAGTTTGTTGAGCATCTTGAATTTGTAGATTTGTATTTTCATTGAGTTTAGGAAGTTTTCAGACATTATTTCTGTGGCAGGCCAGGTCTCACTAACGCAGGCCTCCAAAACAACAGTACTTAGTTTCAGTACTAAGTTTCAGTACTAAGTGGTTAAGTTAAATATTCAAAGCTGAAAGAGCCAATGCCCTTTATACAAAGACTGGAATGTAAGAAATGCCCACCAAGAGTTTTGCCTAGGCCTTTCCTGGGCCTTGAAGCATTACAAAATAACAAAGGAATTCTTAATAGGACCCATTTAGGATTAAACAAGTTTTACTGGGGATCTGAAGGAACTCCCCAAACCTCTGTGATTTAGCAGGAGACAAGATAAGGGTAATCACCCACCGGCACCTGGACCCATTAAGATTAAGTAAATTTACTGAGGCTCCCGAGGAAGGTCTTCAGGACTCAGACCTTAGTTATAGATTATAAGTGGCATCACTTATGTCTTTAGATGAATGCACACTTCCACATAGACATATAGCTTAGAAGGTACCTAAGCTCTGGAAAACTTTGTAATTTTGAGTTGGTCTGGCAATAATTTCCAGGCCTTCTCCCTGTAACCGGTTACAGAAATAAAAAACTCTCTTTCTCCCCAGTTCATCTGCATCTTGTTATTGGGCAGCAAGAAATGGCAGCCCGACCCTCAGTTTGGTCTGGGAACATTTCTTCAACTAGTCTTTCTGCCTCTTTCTTTCTCTCTTTCCTTCTGGTATTCACATTATGCATATGTTGGTCTGCTTGATGGTATATCCTGGGTCCCTTAGGCTCTGTTCACTTTTCTTTTTTTTTTTTAATTTAAGACATTTATTCAGCATCACAATCAGGCTATTACATTTAGCAATCAATAGCATGGGTGCAAAAAAAAAAAAAAAAAAAAAAAAAAAAACTACATTAAAACCCTTCGTTGGAATGCTTTACACTTTCCACAGTTATAGAGTTAGTCACAAATACAGTCAGTCACAAATACAGTCCTCGAGTTTTTTGCCCATATGAATATTTGTCTAAAACATGTCTTCTTTGTAGCAGTTAGGCCCTGCCACCACTGTGCTTGGCTGAGTTCACAAATCTGTGGTAACCTGCAGCTTCCATCACTTCTCTGGCTCCCCTCTCTTGCTAAGCTTTGTTTCCTAATTAAAATCTTTTCCCACTGCCATAGCTGCTGCTGCAGATGATCTGCCCGCCTCAGCCTCCCAAAGTGCTGAGATTTCAGGTGTAAGCCACTGCGCCCAGACGAAAACTGACTTTATAGAGAATAAACAAAGACACCAGATCATTTCAGATAATGATAAGTGTTTTGATGAAACTAAAATAGGTTAATGATACAAAGTAACTTTAAAAAGAGACTACTTTACATAGAGTAGTCAGGGAGGGCCTTTCTATAAGGTGAAATCTGAGTTGAGGCCTGAATAATTAAAAGAAACCAAGCGAGGCATATGGCACATGCCTGTAGTTCCACCTACTTGGGAGGCTGAGGCAGGCAGATTGCCTGAGGCCAAGAGTTGGAGGCCAGCCTGGACAACATATTGAGATCTTATATCTTAAAAAATGAATAAATAAAATAAGTTGTATTAGTCCATTTTCACAGTGCTGATAAAGACATACCCAAGACTGGGTAATTTATAAAGAAAAGGAGGTTTAATGGACTCACAGTTCCATGTGGCTGGGGAGGCGTCACAATCATGACAGCAGGCGAAAGGCATGACTTACATGGTGGCAGATGAGAGAATGAGAACCAAGAAAAAGGGCTTTCCCCTTACAAAATCATCAGATCTCATGAGAATTACTACCACGAGAATAGTATGTGGGAAACCACCCCCATGATTCAATTATCTCCCACTGGGTCCCTCCTACACCAGGTGGGAATTATGGGAGCTACAATTAAGATGAGATTTGGGTGGGGACACAGCCAAGCCATATCACCAGTCATGCAAATAGCTAAGGAAAGGACATTTCAGGCAGAAAGAACAAGGACAAAGGACTTGAGGAAGGCCCTGGGACTGGCAGTATGGCAGTGGATGAACTCAAGTTCTGAAGTCAGACTGATTAGACTCTTGGCTGTACCACTTGCTAGTGGTGCAACTCTAGACAAGTTACTGGCCCTTGAAATCTCAATTTTCTCCTCTGTAAAAGGAGGTCATTATTGCTTCATATGGTTGGGTGCATAAAATCACTGACATAGCAAGTCACAGACCAAAAAAAAAAGCCCTGCTTGCAAGGTAGGCCCCTAGCTAGTGTCTGGGAACTTCACTTTCAAAGTGCGTCCAGTCAACACTTAACCAATAAGAGTAGTTCGTTATAACTTGACTATTTATACAAACATGATTTATAATGAACATCTGCTTTCCTTCCAGGAGTCTGGAATTTTAGTATATGCTCAGCAGAAGGTGCCTACACGACCAGTCCCCCAATAAAAACCTTGGGCACTGACTAACTTTTGTGCTTCCCTAGGTAGAAACATGGCACATATGTTGCTGCGTTTCCACTGCTAGGAGGAGTAAGCTTTGTGTAATCTCTCTTGGCAGGGAGAAAGAACTCGGAATCCTGCACATAGATTCCTCCAGACTCCACCTATGTCTTTTTCCCTTATGATCTGGTTATGTATCCCACCAGATGGACAGGCAGAGAATACTTGCTCTTCCTCAGGCAGAGGCTGGCTTGCCCCTGGGAATTAAGCCCATGTGGCTGCCCTCCCCACCATCTCAAGGGGCTGGGGACCAGCAATCTAGCTGTAATCAGTCTTAGTCATGATTACAAATGTATTCTGAGTCCCATGAGTTCTACGGTATCTCTGAATCGGGTTGATATAAGGACTAAACGGCAAAATACGTGAATTTAGTGTAATACTTAGCTCAAGGTAAGTTCTCAAAATAAGAATGGTGATGGTGTTGGTGGCGATGGGAATGATCAGCATAAAGCCATCCACTGGCTAGAAGCTCAACGCCAATCATACCAATTCCCACCCTATCTCTCCACCCTCTCACACTATATGCCCTCATATCTCTTGGCAAATTAGTGAATGCACAACCCAATACCTTTATAATAGCATCTCACTGCTGGCGAGTACCTCAAATTCAGTACCTCTTGTTTTGACACATCAGAATAAAGGCCCAGAAATGTGAAACAAAATGTTCCGGGTCAGGCCATGAATTGGTAGAAGAGTTGGGACAAGAACCCAGGTTTGCCTTTTATGTCCTACACTGGCTCTACGGCAACCTGGTATAAGTGATGCAGGCTAGCAGTAAGCACAGTGACCCTTGAGCCAGGCTGTCGAGAACCCAGGCTGCCATGGAGGTGGTTCCTTCCCCTCCGGGAAAACAGAAGGAACCTGGAAAGCTAGAACGAAAAAGGAGCCATAAACAAGCCCTAAGTGAAACGATTATTACCTGCTCTAAAAGCCGGGTGAAATAGTTTCTCCCCTGTATTTCCATTTCAATGGTACTGCTTACTGCTGGGGGCGAGGCAGTAAGCAAGAGGTGGCACATACTGGGGGAGCAATCAGTATCATCCAGAGTTAAAAAAGGGGCAAACAAGACGCAGGGAAGAGCTGGTGCATCCGGACTAGAGAATCCACAGCGGAGAACCCCAGTAAAGGAACCACAGCAGATAAACAGAAACCTCAGGTCAGTGCCCAGTTGCTCAAAATGCTGGGCCATATATAGAATGAGAAGTCATGACATCGGACAGGAACATGGAACTACTAGGGCCCAGTGTAAAAAACTCAATCCACTGTCCTACCCACCATGGAATGTGCGAATGAGGTTAGCAATAAAGGATCTAACCCCCCAAAACGTCCCAGGACAACCAAAATGATGCTCTTGCCGGGCTTATGCCGTGACAACTACCAGGGGCGTGGGCCGAGGGGTAGTAGTGGGCTCAGCGCGCGAGTGGGAAACAGCTGCGGTGAGGTAGGAAGAAAGCAGCGCCTTCAGCACGTCCTCCCGTCGGCCCGGGACCACGCCCTTACTGAGAGCACGGCCGCCGAACTGACACGCACAGCTCCTGAGCACAAAGAAGGTGCAAAGTCACGCAGAGCGACCGCCAGAGGTCAGCAACACACTGCCTACTCCCCGCCGCGCCTCCCGGAGATGCCCTCGCGGCGGCCGCGGGGGCCGGAAGTGCACCCGCCCCTTTCCCGAGGGCCCCAGGCCCCTCTGGCCTGCCCGGAGGCCGCCTCCGTGTGTCTTTAGGCCTACCTGGCCCCGTAGCCCCAGTAGAGTTTGAGAGGATTGACTCCAATTTTGAAAAAAAGTTCTGCTGTGGGTAAAACGCTATCAAACAGCATTGCATGCTACAGAGAAATCTTTCCTAAAAGGAAGAGTCAACTGGTGCGGCAACCTCGATTGTTGCCCCGCCCCGGCCCCTGACAGATCCCAGACCCAAGGGGCGAGGAGGGGACGTGCCGCCCGCTCCCGGTGTTGGCGTGGGTTGCTGGTCCCTAGCCCCTGGGGAGGGAGAGGAGGGCAGTCCCGTGGGCTGGCTTCCCAGGGGCAAGCCAATCTCCGCCTGAGGAAGAGCTCGTATTCCTTGGCCTGTCCACCCGGCAGCCCTGCGTGGCCCCCCTGGGCTGACCCCGGACGCAAGCGCGGCTGTGCAGGCTGGCGTGAGAGGGGTTCAGTGCCACCGATGTGTCAAAGTCCAACCCCGCACAGAACCTGCCGGCTCTGCACCCTGTGGAGATTCTTTCCCCTTCTCCGAGCGCCCTGGGCTCATTGGCCCCAGGGTGGATATGCTGTCGGTACCTTGGGGCCACCCTGCTGCATCCCCTGACCAGCACCCCCTCTTCCGCCGCTAGCACCTCCACCACGCACAATACACATTGACTGGGTCTTGTGGTCCTCCAGGCCTCCGCTGAATCAGTGTGGCCCAATCAGTGAGGCCTTCCTGACTGCCACCTCCCTTCATGCTCTGCTCTTCTTTGCAGCATTCGTCACAATTAACAGCCATACCGCGAAGATATTGCGGGTTGAGTTTCAAACCTCCATAGTAAAATGAGTCGCACGAATTTTGTTTCCCAGGGAATATAAAAATTATGTTTAGACTGTACACCATTAAGTGTGCAAAAGCAGTATATCTAACAGACACACACACACACATATATATATATAATCCCTTAATTAAAAAAAAAAACTTTATTGCTAAAAAATGCTAATGATCATCTGAGCCTTCAGTGATTCCTATCTTCACCCTGGACTGATCAGGGTGGTGGTTGCTGAGGGCTGGGGGGGCTGTGACAATTTCTTAAAACAAGGCAACAATCGAGGTTGCCGCACCAGTTGACTCTTCCTTTTAGGAAAGATTTCTCTGTAGCATGCAATGCTGTTTGATAGCATTTTACCCACAGTAGAACTTTTTTTCAAAATTGGAGTCAATCCTCTCAAACTCTACTGCTGCTTTATTAACTAACTTTATGTAATATTCTAAATTCTTTGTTGTCGTTTCAACAGTATTCCCAGCATCTTCACCAATAGTTTCCATCTCAAAAAACCACTTTCTTAGCTCATCCATAAGAAGTTACTCCTCATCCATTCAAGTTCAATCAGGAGATTGCGGCAATTCAGTCACATCTTCTGGCTCCACTTCTAATTCTAATTCTCTATTTCCACCCATCTGCAGTGACTTCCTCCACTGAAGCCTTGAACCCCTCAAAGTCATTCATGAGGGTTGGAATCAACTTCTTTCAAACTCTTGTTCATGTTGATATGTTAGCCTCCTCCCATGAATCACAAATGTTCTTAGCGGCGCTAAAATGGTGAATCCTTTCCACAAGGTTTTCAATTTACTTTGCCCAGATCCATTAGAGGAATCACTGTCTACAGCAGCTATAGCCTTATGAAACGTATTTCTGAACTACTAAGACTGAAAAGTCGACATTACTCCTTGATCCATGGGTTGCAGAATGGATGTTGTGTAAGCAGGCATGAAAAACAACATTCATCTCTTTGAACATCTTCATCAGAAATCTTGGGTGACCAGGTGCATTGTTAATGACTAGTAATACATTGAAAAGAATCTTTTTTTCTGAGCAGTAGGTCTCAGCAGTGGGCCTAAGTAAACCACGCTGCAAACAGAGGTGCTGCCATCCGGGCTTTGTTTTGTTTGTTTGTTTGTTTTGAGACAAGGTCTCACTCTGTCACCCAGGCTGAAGTGCAGTGACATGATCTTGGCTCACTGCAGCTTCATCCTCCCAGGCTCAGGTGATCCTCCCACCTCAACCTCCCAAGTAGCTGGGACCACAGGCATGCACCACCATACCTGGCTAAATTTTGTAATTTTTGTAGAGACAGGGTTTCGCCACGTTACCCAGGCTGGTCTCCAAGCAATCCACTTGCCTTAGCCTTCCAAATTGCTGGGATTACAGGCGCGAGCCACCACACCTGGCCTTGTTACTTATAGAGTACAGGCAGAGTAGATTTAGCATAATTCCCAAGGGCCCTAGGATTTTCAGAACGGTCATGAGCATTGGCTTCAGCTGAAAGTCACCAGCTACGTTAGCCCCTAAAAAGAGAGTCATCCTACCCTTAGAAGCTTTGAAGCAGGGCATTGACTTTGCTCTAGGAAAGTCCTTAGATGGTCTCTTCTTCCAATATAAGGTCGTTTCATCTACATTAAAAATCTGTTGTTTAGTGTAGCCGTATTCATCAATTATCTTAGCTACATCTTTTGGCTAACTTGCTGCAGCTTCCTCATCAACACTTGCTGCTTCACATTGCACTTCTATGTTGTAGAGATGGCTTCTTTCCTTAAACCTAATGAACCAGCCTCTGCTAGCTTCAAACTTTTCTCCAACTGCTTCATCACTTTCAGCCTTCATAGAATTGAAGAGAGTTAAGACCTTGCTCTGGATTAGGCTTTGGCTAAGGGAATGTTGTAGCTGGTTTGATCTATGCAGGCCACTAAAACTTTCTTCATATCAGCAATAAAGCTGTTTTTCTTATTGTTCATGTATTCACTGGAGTAGCACTTCTAATTTCCTTCAAGAACTTTTCTTTTGCATTTACAACTTAAATAACTGTGCAGTGCAACAAACCTAGATTTCAGCCTATCTTGGCCTTCCTCACTAAGCTTAATCATTTCTGGCTTGTGATTTAAAGTGAAATTTAAAGCGATTTAAAGTGCAGCTCTGCCTTTCACTTGAACACTTAGATGCCATTGTAAGGTTATTAGTTGGCCTAATTTCAGCATTGCTGTGTCTTGGGAAATAGGAAAGCCCAAGGAGAGATAGAGAGAGGGGAGAACAGCTGGTCAGTGGAATGGTCAGAATATACACAACATTTACCAATTAAGTTTGCATCATACATGGGCCCAGTTCATGGTGCCTCAAAACAATTACAATACTAGCATATCACAGATCACCATAACAGCTGTAATGATAATAATGAAAAAAAATGAAATATTGTGAGAATTACAAAATGTGACACAGAGACACAAAGTTAGCATAAACTGTTGGAAAAATAGTGCCAATAGACTTGCTCAACACAGGGTTGCCACAAAACTTCAATTTGTAAAACACACAGTATCTGTGAAGTGCAATAAAGCAAAGCACAATAAATGAGAAATACATGTATAATTACTTTTGGCAGTGATTTAATATCTTTCTCCCTCCATTAGACCATAAACTGCAAGAGGGCAGGGATTGTGTCTATCTCATTCACGATTATAATCCCAGATCTTAGCAACATTTCTGCCAGTAAGTGCCCAATAAATATCTAGTGAATGGATAGATGGGGCTTCTCCAAGGAAGGAGAGAATGAATGGATGAGTGTGGGTTAATGAATGAGGTAAGAATGAATGTGAAATAATGGTTCATCCGCTAAGAAATAGGGGACACGGTTCAGTTCATTGGATTTGGCCCAGTTTCTGACAGAATTCTAAGGTTAAGGAGAGTTGATGATGCCAAGTACTGTGGTGGTCCTGAGCAATTAAAGAGGGATTCTGGGAAGCAGAGTGTGGAGTGTGGACAGTTCCAACTCCCTGCCAAGGGGAAGCTCATGGGCAGAGGAAGCTCACTCCAGAGGGGATATGGAAGTTCCATACCCTCTTTTGTCTGAAGAGCTGAAGTCCCTGTTTCAGGTGGTTAGGAAGTTAAAAAGTAATTTGGAGGTTATCAGAACTGATTGAATTGAGTTTGAACCTCACCTATTGCAACAGTGGGCCAGACTGCTTGACTAATGCCTTGGTGTCAATCGTACAGCTTTCTCCTTCTTGAGCTGCTGGCAGGGACCTGGCCTGACATGTCTCAGAAGGCCCTTAGTCAATGATTAGCTTATCTCAAGGCCTCGAGCCAGGGCAGCTGTCAAAGAGGGTCCCCACTGCATTCTGCACCTAGATCCTCATTGTGAAATGAAGTATGAAGCGACTGAGTAAGATCCCTATCGTCTCTGACATTTTACAATTCCAGGATTCTGCCTTCTTGTCAGAGAAGTGTACAGGCAAGCAGTCGGGCAGGTGAGAGGGCTGCAGGTGAGAGGCCCAGCCTGTGCTTGAAGAGTCGTCATCTAGGAGGCTCTGTGGCCTCCTCAGATGAATTCATTCACACTAATACCCCAAGATGGAGTCAACACCCCCTCCAGAAGCTCAGCCTTCTCAGTATCTAAAGCCCCAGCATCGATGCCTCTTTTCTTTGGGTTGAGGTCAGAGCTCTTGTGGAAGGGCATACAGTAATTCTTCACTTGCCTTTGACTGTGTACTGTGTGCACATGGAGGTAGGAGCAGACATGACTTCAACAAGGCCATGCCCCCTTGGCAAACATCTTTGAGACCAGAGAGGAAGATAGACTAGGGAAAGGATGAGGAGATAAGCACAGGGCTGCCGTGAGGTCCAGGGGAGCGGGCAGAGGTAAGAGAAAAGGCTTTAGGATACTAACTAACATATATGGAGCACTAGCATGAGCCAGGCACTATTCTAAGTGCTTTGCAGGCTTTATCTCTTTTTGCCTCACAACAGCACCTATGAGGCACTATAATTATCCCTACTTCACAGATGAAGGAATGGAGGCACAGTGAGGTTAAGTCACTTGACCAAGGGGGCCAACTAGTAATGGAGGCATTTGTTGCATCTTCTAAAGATGATGAAAGAGTACATGTGAGATTTTGTAAGTGCTTGATTCATTTCTACCGAATGAACTGGCAAATAAATAAATGCATATGTAAATGGGGGCGTAAATAGTCAGTCAGCCACGGGGGTGGGAGTGGGATCAAGGCAGGCTTAGAGAGAAGGTGCAAGAGCTGAGTCTGAAAAGGCCAGAGCAAAGTATGAAGCTGGTGAGCAGCTGTGACCATAGCTGGAGGCTTCTCTGAGCTTTCTCCTGGTTACCTCCTCCTCCCCTACATGACCAGTCAGCCAAGTGTTAAGTCCAGGGGAACATTTTGCTGCTTCCAAGTACTGTCTCGCTAGTGTTATTTGCCATAACTTGTGGCCACAGGGCAAGGTCCAGGTGTTCAGACCTTTACCTCCTGGACTTTCCAAGGCCTCCCAAAGCTCTCTGGCACCCAGGGAACGGTGTGTGTGTCGAGAGCTTAATCCGCGGGAGCATAGCCATGGTGCTCTGGGGTCCAGTGCTGGGAGCTCTGCTGGTGGTCATTGCTGGATACCTGTGCCTGCCAGGGATGCTCCGACAACGTAGGCCACGGGAGCCCCCTCTGGACAAGGGTACTGTGCCCTGGCTTGGCTATGCCATGGCTTTCCGGAAGAATATGTTTGAATTTCTGAAGCGCATGAGGAGCAAGCATGGGGATGTGTTCACAGTGCAGCTAGGGGGCCAGTACTTCACCTTTGTCATGGACCCCCTCTCCTTTGGCCCCATCCTCAAGGACACACAGAGAAAACTAGACTTTGGGCAATATGCAAAAAAACTGGTGCTGAAGGTATTTGGATACCGTTCAGTGCAAGGGGACCATGAGATGATACACTCAGCCAGCACCAAGCATCTGAGGGGAGATGGCTTGAAGGATCTTAATGAGACCATGCTGGACAGCCTGTCCTTTGTAATGCTGAAGTCGAAAGGCTGGAGTCTGGATGCCAGTTGCTGGCACGAGGACAGCCTCTTTCACTTCTGCTATTATGTCTTGTTCACAGCTGGCTACCTGAGCTTGTTCGGCTACACGAAGGACAAGGAGCAGGACCTGCTACAGGCAGGAGAGTTATTCGTGGAGTTCCGCAAGTTTGACCTTCTTTTCCCCAGGTTTGTCTACTCCCTGCTGTGGCCCCAAGAGTGGCTAGAAGTGGGCCGACTCCAGCGTCTCTTTCACAAGATGCTCTCCGTGAGCCACAGCCAGGAGAAGGAGGGCATCAGCAACTGGCTGTGCAACATGCTTCAGTTTCTGAGGGAGCAGGGGGTACCCTCAGCTATGCAGGACAAGTTCAACTTCATGATGCTGTGGGCCTCCCAGGGGAACACGGGGCCCACCTCTTTCTGGGCCCTCTTGTTCCTCCTGAAGCACCCAGAAGCTATTCGGGCTGTGAGGGAGGAAGCTACCCAGGTCCTGGGTGAGGCCAGACTGGAGACCAAGCAGTCCTTTGCCTTCAAACTCAGTGTCCTGCAACACACCCCAGTTCTGGACAGTGTGGTAGAGGAGACACTGAGGCTGAGGGCTGCACCCACCCTCCTCAGGTTGGTTCATGAAGACTATACCCTGAAGATGGCCAGTGGGCAGGAGTATCTATTCCGCCGTGGAGACATCCTGGCCCTCTTTCCCTACCTCTCAGTGCACGTGGACCCTGACATCCACCCGGAGCCCACTATCTTCAAGTACGATCGCTTCCTCAACCCTAATGGCAGCCGGAAAGTGGACTTCTTCAAGGCAGGCAAGAAGATCCACCACTACACCATGCCCTGGGGTTCAGGCGTTTCCATCTGCCCTGGGAGGTTCTTTGCACTCAGTGAGGTGAAGCTCTTTATCCTGCTTATGGTCACACACTTTGACTTAGAGTTGGTGGACCCTGACACACCACTACCCCATGTTGACCCGCAGCGCTGGGGTTTTGGCACCATGCAGCCCAGCCATGATGTGCGCTTCCGCTACCGCCTGCGTCCTATAGTGTGAGCTCGGCCAAGCCAGCTGCAAACCTGGCCAGAGGGATTCTATTGGGTCTCTCACCTGTTCTCACCCCTCTGCAGCCCAAGCCCCCATTGGCCACCCTTCCTTCTGGTCCTGTGGCACCCCCTACCTCTGTTCTGCCTGTCCTTGCTCTCTCCCTGCCTAGTCATCATTCTCTTTAAAATACCATCTCTCAGAGTGGGTTCTGCTGAACCCTCCTCTCACAGGAAGTCCAGGGGAAGGGGGAGTATCTGTGGGCAACTTGGTTTGGGAGATGATGCCTGCCTGGAGAAGTCCTGAGTACAGAAACTGGTTCCCCCCAGACATGAGTAACATGGCATCTTGCAAACATCAGCCTCCATCCTCCTACCTCGCTTTAGTTTTTTCAGCAACACTTATCGCATATCCTATGGAATTCAGGCTCTAGAACAGTGTCATCCAATATAAATATGAAGCAAGCTACATGAGTAGTGGGGTTTTTTGGTTTTGTTTGTTTGTTTATTTGTTTGTTTGTTTTGAGACAGAGTCTTGGTCTGTTGCCCAGGATGGAGTGCAGTGATGCGATCTCTGTTCACTGCAACCTCTGCCTCCTGGGTTCAAGCAATTCTCCTGCCTCAGCCTCCTAAGTAGCTGGGATTACAGGTACGTGCCGCCTTGCCCAGCTAATTTAGTTTCCTGGTAAACACATTTTTAAAAAGTAAAATGAAACAGAATTCATTTTTATAATATACTTTACTTATCCAATATATCCAAAATATTAACATTTCAACGTGATCACTGTTAAAAATTTTAACGAAATAGTTTCTACCTTCCCTTTTTCATCCTGTCTTCAAAGTCTGGTATGTACTGTATTTTTGCAGCTCTTCCCAGTTCAGGTGGCTGCCCTATTGGATGGCACAGGTCTAGAGAAACGCTACCTTTTTTTTTTTTTTTTTTTTTGAGACAGTCTCGCTCTGTTGCCCAGGCTGCAGTGCAGCGGTGTGATCTTGGCTCACTACAACCTCTGCCTCCAGGATTCAAGTAATTCTCCTGCCTCAGTCTTCTGAGTAGCTGGGATTACAGGCTCACCCCACCACACTCAGCTAGTTTCTGTATTTTTAGTAGAGACAGCATTTCACCATGTTGGCCAGGCTGGTCTCGACCTCCTGACCTCAGGTGATCCGCCTGCTTCAGCCTCCCAAAGTTCTGGGATTATAGGCACGAGCCACTGCACCCAGCCAGGATGCCTTTAATGTCGGAATTATTCAAGATCCCTCCTCAGTGCCCATGTCTCCCCCACCTCAGGGTACTGTCAACCCTCCCTTGGTTTCCATGATCATTGCTGAACTCAGAGCTTTCTCCTATCCCCAGACCCCCATGGGAGTCTCCCAGCACCTCTGACTCAGCTTGGCCAATGCAGAACTTGGCATCTGAGCCCCTGCCTCTTCCCTGAACCACTTGTTCTCCTGATTTCCCTGCTCTCTCTGCTCAGAACACTACCAATCACCCCATCTCCCAGAGACACTCTCCCTCCTCCTCTTTCACCTTCATACAAGCAGGCCCCCGTCCCGTCAGTACACCCCCTGTGATGCCTCTGAAATGTGTACCCTCTTCCCTTCTCCTACTGTCATTCTTATACCTGTGACCTCTGCATTTCTCTTCTACGCTGCTGCCAGAGGCTTTTTTGCCAAAAGCACTTCTGATTGTTACTCTTTTACTTTCCTGGTTCCCCTTCGACTTCACACACTTGATATTTAAATTTTGTCACAGATGGTCCCCCTTGCCTTCACATACCTGATGTTTAAACTTTGTCACGGTTGGTCTCCAAACTCCCCGACTTTGCAAACTTTCTCCGATGAAACCATCCCTAAAGTAGAGGTATTGCTTTTCCCGCCCATCCCAGTGCCAGCTACTCCTTCCTGGAAGCCTTCCTGGATTTCACTCATCCCATCCTCTGGCCAGAAATGGCCTCCAAACTGTGAAGCTCCTGCAGCACCATTTGTACCATAGCATATCTGTTACGTGTCGTTGCTTTCTGTATCTTGGTTTCTGCCTGCTGCCCACTTCCCCAGACTGAAGCCTACTGGAGCATGGTATTTTATTCATTTCTGACCTCCAATTCCCTAAGTGAAGATTAAATGTTAGAAATCTGACTTCCAGTCTCAGCTAATTTGCTTTCTGTCCTCAAATCATTTCCTGGCCTTAGCCCTCCAATCTATGAAATGAAGACAACGCCCCTTCCCAGCGTGCTTACCAGTGCTGCAAGAGGGTGAGGGGGTGGCTGCCATAGCTGCAGCTGGCTGATGGCAGGGCCCCAGCTGGAGCTGGGACAGGAGAAAGAACGATTGTGGGAACTGGATAGAGGGTCTTGGAGGAGGTCGGCCCAGGCTGCATGGACCCCCTGACCCAGTGATGAGCCAGTGGAGCTTCTCTCTGCTACTTCTATCTTACATCTCTGGCAGCCTCACATTTCTCCTGAGGCTGCCTGTTCTTCTCTGCCAAGAGCGTAGGCAGGGGTCTGAGCTGGGATGAGAGTCTGTCCCCAACCCTGGGCCAGGGCTTGCCTTTCTCTGAGGTCAGCTGCCCATAAATGCTGATGTCTGCCTGGGGCTTGATAAAGCTCTGCCTGGTTAGGAGAAGCTGAGATATCCCAGCCTATTCCACAAGGACCAGGAGCACAAGGAGAAGAGTTGAGTAGGGGGCATGGAAGGAGGAGAAAGGGGCTGGAAGGTGGAAGACTGTCCATGGGAAACGTACCAATGACGCCTCTGCCCAGCCAGGCCCTGTGCCCAGTACAATGGGGCTGGGGTTATGGGGAAGCAGGAACAGAGCCTTCACATACCTCCTTGGCCCTCCCTAGACCTTGGTGCTATGTCTCCTTTTATGCCTCACACCCAAGGGAATATGGACCAGGATTGGCCTGTGGATTGGCTGGGGTGGGGCTGAGGGCCTGAGTTCCCTGAGTCAGGACCAGAAGGTCTCAACTGGGAGTGACCATGTGCAGATAGGAACTTAATGGACCCTGTGGCCTTTCTGAGAGCCCCAGAGGAGATGCTTGGGACCAAGGGAAGCCTCAGCGGGTGAGGTGTGAGGTGAACGCAAGTGTACCATCCTGCAGTCAGCGATATCCAGCATAACTACAGGCCCTCCAGGAAGCAAGAGCCCCCAAGGATTGGAGTGTGGGCAGGGAGCCCAATGCCCCATGCCCACCTGCTGGCATGGGAGGGGCCCGTGGCACATGTAGCTCTCTGCCCCCTGCATGAGGACTGCTGCAGCCAACCCTGGCAGAGGCCTTGAGGCAGGAGGAAGACTGCGATCACCAAGGATGCCTCTAGTCACCACCCGCCCAACCCAGTCATTCTGCCCCCAATTCCTCATTTCTATGCCAAATGTTTTCTTCCTCTCATCCCTTTCCTCATCAGGACCTCAGAGGAAAGTCCACTAAATGTGTTCTCTCTGAAGATGGTTTATAATAAAGCAAGATCAGGGGTGGCTTTCCAATGGTGGAATTTCAGGCACCTGGGAAAGAAAAGAGATGCTTTTCTCATAGAGAATGACTGGAGTCAAAACATCACATTTCATGGCGTTGAACATGGGCAGCAGCCCTGCCCATGGGCAAAGCAACTTCTACGCTTCTCCCTAGGTCAGCCCATGGAAAGAATCCACCTTGCCTCAGAGCCTGAGGGTCAGAGGAATTCTGATTGCTTTCCTGAGACCCCTGGGAAAGGTTTGAGCAGTGCAGTCAGGGAGCCAGACCTTGTCAGGCCTTTGGGGAGACAGACAGCAACAGGAGGAACCAAGGCCCAGACCAGAAAGTAAGGCTGGAATGGAGAGGGCTTTATCCTGGCCTGGGCTGTGAGAGCTGCCGAGCTGCTCTCAAACTATATAGCACCTAAGACAGTGACAGAGAATGAGGTACCTGCAGCTAGCCCTTGCCCTCTCCTTTGGACATAGGCTTCAGGGCACTACTTGTTATATTCTTGCCTTTTGCAGCAAGTACACACTCACACATACATAGAGAAAGGCATGAAAGAACAAATAGGACTGGGTGAAGTGGCTCACGCCTGCAATCCCAGCACTTTGGGAGGCCGAGGTGGGCACATCACTTGAGCTCAGAAATTTGAGACCAACCTGGCCAACATGGTGAAACCCTGTCTCTAAAAATACAAAAATTAGCTCATGCCTGTAATCCCATCTACTCAGAAGACTGAGGCACAGGAATTGCTTGAACCTGGGAGGCAGAGGTTGCAGTGAGCTGGGATCATGTCACTGCACTCCAGCAAGACTCTGTCTCAAAAAAAGAAAGAATAGGAAACTTGCAGGCACATAACCAGACCCACTTGGACACAGTGACACAGCTGCATCATAACCACATACACAACCATATACACTATGCACAGCCCACACAGCAACACAGACACATGCACACATACTTCCCAGACACATAGACACACAGACACACACAAATCCACCAAGGCTGGTGTGACAAGCCCTGCTGGGTGTCCCTTGCCTGACATCCTCTCTGTGCATCATGGGCACAAAGTCAGGGCCTCCAAGCACCTAGACCCTGTTGGTACAGCTCAGGCTATATCTCACCAGCCAGGCTGGCAAACAAACAGAAGTTCCTTGTAGGACAAGATTTCCAGAGCTCTGAAGTAGAATTCCATCCTCCACATCCTCAAACAAATATCCACCTTCAGATCTAGAGCTTCATTTCCCAGGGAACTAGGAAGCTCAGAGTCCTTCCTGATGGTGGGGAATTGGGGGCCTTGAGGAGAAAGAACTAAAGGCAGAGCTGAGAGAGACTGGATGTGGGGAAGGCACAGGGCAACTTGTGCTACATCAAGAGACCGCCAGATGGCACATGACACATGTGCTATGACTACGCCATCAAAAGCTCAGGGGAAGAGAAGAAACAGCGGGAGAAGAAACAGCGGGCAGAATACTGCTTGCCTGTTCAATCCTCTATCAGCCATTGACTCAAAAAAAAAAAAAAAAAAAAAAAAAAACTTATCCATTCATTCCAAAAAGAATCTACTATACTCTGAGCATGTATTGAAGCACAGAGGATGCAGAGTTTACACATGGCAAAGTCCCTGCTCTCATGGAGCTTATGTTCACCCAGCCGTCTGTTCTCCTACCCTCCATTCCATCCACCAAAAAGTTTCCTTTCCTGTGTGCCACGTTCCACGTTCAATTGTGCAGGGCAGACATGGTGGGACGTGTGCAGGTTGCACCAGGTAGTTCCATGAGGTGGAAAGAGCAGTTGAGTGCTTTAGAAGCTCGAGAAAGAGAGATGCCATGTGGGCAGGTAGTTCCCTGGGGAAAGGCTTCTCAGTGGATGTGTCGGGGGGCAGGGAGAATGCCAAACATCAGAGATATGAAGAGAAAAGCACTGGGCACAGTATATCAGTCAGGAATCTTTAGGTTGCAAGTAACAAAACAACATGACTCCACACGGAAAGGAATTTATTGGTTCTTGTAACTGTCGAATCCAAGATTGGGACGAGCTTCAGAGGTGCTTTGTTTCTGAGGCTCAAACAGTGCCCTCAGGATCTGCTCACTCACATGCGCTATCTCCTTCACCTTCTGAAGTTTGGGTGGAGGAAGGAGTAGCTCCAGATCTCAAACCCTCTCAGCTTCAGTTTCATGCCTCTCTTCTCGCATGTTCTAGTGACATCGCACTTCATTGGCTCTGCCTGGGTCATGTGCCCACCCCTAAAAAAATCACCATGACCAGGGAAATGTGAAGGCAGTAACTGACCCATGTCCCATGCTCCACCCAACCTCCTCTCAAAACACAAGGCAGAGTGACCGAGCAGTGGTGTCCCAGAGAAAGTGGGATTCAGTTATAAAACAAGGGAAGGGAATACCTGGCTGGAAATTATCCTAATTACATGAGGGTGCCCACAAGAGCAAAGGCATAGAAGTTGAAATGTTCTGGAAATGAAAAGGGAATGGAGGAGTATGAGGGCTGGAAGATGTATGGGGTCCTATTTGCAAAAGCGCTAGCCTTGACATCAGACAAAGATTTTGGACTTGATTGTGCAGGTCCCAGGGAGATCTGAAGGCTCCTGAGATGGGGCCCAGGCCAAGCGTGTTCACTGCCTCCTTCTGCAGACTGCACATGGTCCTGGGACATTCCCTGGGCAGAGCACTTCCAGGCCCCCCTGATTGCCAGATGCTGGGGACACCATCAAGGCTACAAGAATGGTCCTTTTAATAGTATTTCCCAGCTGGACTACAGAGAATGTGGAACCCTGGTGAGTGGAGGACCTTAGGCTCTTTTTCCCCAGCAATGCCAGAAGGAAAATGCTTCCTCCTCCACCCGTGCATTTAACAGACACTTTCTGAAAACCTACACACTAGGCCCTGTGTTAGGGGGTTGGGTACAGCAGTGAGCCTAACCAAGATCCCCACCTTGTGGAATTCACCTGGGACAGTGTGGGTGGGGACAGTAGCACTGAACCTCACAAATAGGAAAAACATATACAACGTCTGAAAGAAATAAGTGCTATTGAAAAAATTAAAACATAGAGCATCAGGAAGATCAGGAGCATCAGAGATGGGCGAGTTTGTGTTAAATAGGTTGGACAGGTGAGTGAAAGGTGAGATCTGAGCTAAGACCTCAGGAGGTGAGAGAGTGAGCCAAGCAGACAGCTGAGAGGAGAGCAGTCCAGGAAGAGGAATCCCCAGGGGGATGTGTCAGGCGTGTTTGAGATCAGTTGTGTCTGGAGCACTGGAGGCTGGTGGACATAAGGGCAAAGAGTAGCCAGGGCGGGTGCAGATCACAGATCACATAGGCCTTAAAGGATTACCGAAAGGAGTTGGGCTTGTTAAATAAAAACTATGGGAGGCCATTGTTTGGACTAAGCTCCTGCACTAGGTCCCAGCTGACCAGACCAAACCAAAATGGAATCTGTTGTATGAAAGTTCCATTTCCTCAAACCGAAACTAAGTTGTTATCTGACCTTTGAGACTCCTGGAGACAGAGTTAACAGCCAAATTCCCAAACATGACAGTTTCAGTTGACGTGATAATGCAGACAGTAACCAAGCTCATGATAATGAAGTTTCCCCTGTTTTAATCATCATTAAAAAGTAACCTGATGTCAAACACCCTGTTCCAGCCGTATATAGAAAGTAACTTTGAAATGACCAGTCTGGCCCTGTGCAGTGGCTCACACCTGTAATCCCAGCACTTTGGGAGGCTGAGGCAGGCAGATTGCTTGAGCCAAGGGGTTCCAGTCCAACCTGGGTAACATAGTGAGACCCTGTCTCTACAAAAAAATATAAAAATTAGCCAGGTGTGGTGGTGTGCTCCTGCAGTCCTAGCTACTTGAGGGGCTGAGATGGGAGGATCACTTGAGCTCAGGAGGTGGTGGCTGCAGTGAGCCATGATTGTGGGAGTGGACTTCAGCCTGGGTGACAGAGTGAGACCCTGTGTCAAAAAAAAAAAACAAAAAACCAATCTTCTTTTTTTTCTTCATTTCTTCCTGCTTTCGACAGCCCTTTCCTGTCTATACCCAGCTCATTGGAATACTCTTTCTATTTTATGTAGTGAATCTGTTCCTGATTCAATGAGTGTATCGCCTGATTCTAGAGTTGCCAATAACGCTGAGACCTTGAAACTAAATTTGTTATAATCTGGTGTTTTGACAGGCTGATGCTCTGAGGAAGGAGGGAGTAAAGACTGAGAGTGTCAGGATCACTCTGGCTGCTAGGTGCAGATGAGAAGGGAGGAGAGCAAGAGAGAGGAAGCACAGGGGCCAGTTGAAAAACTATTGCAGCAATTCTCCAGCCTGGCCAACATGGTGAAACTCCATTTCAAATAAAAATACAAAAATTAGGGCCAGGCATGGTGGCTCACACCTGTCATCCCAGCACTTTGGGAGGCCAAGGTGGGTGGATCCCGAGGTCAAGAGATCAAGACCATCCTGGCCAACATGGTGAAACCTTGTCTCTACTAAAAATACAAAAATTAGCTGGGCATGGTGGCAGGCACCTGTAGTTCCAGCTACTCAGGAGGCTGAGGCAAGAGAATCGCTTGAACCCAGGAGGTGGAGGTTGCAGTAAGCTGAGATTGCGCCATTGCTCTCCAACCTGGGCAACAAGAGTGAGACTCCATCTCAAAAAAAAAAAGAAAAAGAAAAAGAAAAAGAAATACAAAAATTAGCTGGGCGTGGTGGCAGGCGCCTATAGTCCCAGCTACTTGGGAGGCTGAGGCAGGAGAATCGCTTCAACCCGGGAGGAGGAGGCTGCAGTCACTGCACTCCAGCCTGGGCAACACAGCAATAGAGCAAGACACTGTCAGAAGGAAGGAAGGAAAGGAAGGAAGGAAGGAAGGAAACAAGGAAGGAAGGAAGGAAGGAAGGAAGGAAGGAAGGAAGGAAGGAAGGAAGGAAGGAAGGAAGGAAGGATCATTGTAGGAATTCAGAGAAGAAAGCGTGGTGTCCTGGAAGCAAGTGAAGAAAGTGGAGGAAGAAGGCAGGGGCGAGCAAATGCTGCTGATGGTTGAGAACTGAGAACTGACCACTGGCTTTAGCAACACGGTAACTGAGGCCCCTGGAGACAGCACTTTGAGTGGATGCCCAATTGAGCTGGTTCCCATCTATTCCCATCAGACTGAGGTTTGGTCACTCAGGCTGATTTATTCCCCACATCCTCCTTGTTAGGGGAGTTCTCAGACTGCCTCTCCCCAAGGTCATTCATGCCAGTCATTTCTTCTTGGGCAGTAAGTATGCTGCTCTCAGAACAGTTGGATAATGGGACCTGGGCAGTGCCAGGTGCCAGGTGCCATCCAAGCACAGCGGCCAGGAAAGCCTTCAGGTACTGGCGGAAGCGGCGACTGGAGAAGGCATACAGGATGGGTGAAAAGCAGCAGTGAAGGAAGGCGATGCTCTCTGTCACCTGGAGTGCGTAGTCTAGATGCTGGCTGACCTTACAGTTCCCGAATACTTGCAGGTCCAACAGTGTATGCAGAAACAAGGTGAGATTGTATGGGAACCATAGCACGAAGAAGGCCACCACCAAGGCTGCAGCTATTTTTAGAGCCCGGCCCTGGCCTGGGGGCCTCAGCCTCACCAAGACACAACCAATACGGGCATAGAAGAAGATCATGACAAGGAGTGGAAGGAGAAACCCTAGGAGGTTCTGCTGGAAGCGGAGGAAGAGCTTCCAAATGGTCCCATGCCCGCCGAAATCTGCGTGGCAGTTCCACACACCCTTGGGATTTTCATGTGTCTGTACAAAGACCATATCAGGGATGGAGACGGCCAGGGACACAGCCCATACTATGGTAGCAAGGAGCAGGCTCTTGGCCCGGGTTCTCAGCCTGTGGTAGGGCTGAGCATGAACAATCTCCAGGTACTTGTCCAGGCTCATGCAGCTAATGAAAAAGATGCCACTGTAAAAGTTAGTAGTATAAAGAGTGCTCACCATCTTGCACAAGAAACTCCCAAAGACCCAATGCCAGGCCACGGAGATGCCCCAGAAGGGCAGTGTCACCAGAAACAGAAGGTTGGAGATGGCCAGATTCAGCAGATAGACCTCAGTCATCTGCCTGCGAGGCACGTACCGGAGCAAGACCATGAGAAGAAGGAGGTTCCCGCTCAGGCCCAACACAAAAATCAGGCTATAGAAGACTGGCAGGAAGATTTTGCCAAAGGACACCACTGCATCCTTCCTGCAGAGCATGAAGGTCACCTCATCCAGGTAGTCATAGTAATAGAAGCTGCTATTCTCAGGACCGGCATCCTCAGTGGTGAGTGGCTGTGGAGAGGCAGTGGCGGCCATGTTGGAAGGAAGTGCCCAGTCCCGATGTCCTGTAGAGGCGTGGGGGAAAAATATGGTGAGACCTAGCATTCTCTATATTTCTCTAAACCCACTTTTGCTGCTGCACTGGAATGTCCAATAGACTCTTCAAATCTACATCAGCACCTACAGTCCAGCAAGTAAGAGCACAAGCTTAGGGAGCCATCTGCACCACTTAATGGTTATGTCACCAAGATATCCCCCTCACCTTTGTCTTATAACTGAATCCCACTTACTCTGGGACACTTACTCTTGGATAAGCGACTAAGCTTTAGGTGTTCTCAGAGTATGTAATTCTTTCATTATGGTTTTGTTTCTTTATTTTTCTCCTTCATTATTTAAAAATACCTATAGTGTTTTTCAAATTCTTCTTTATTCTTTAGGGATATCAATTCATCTATTTAATATGTCTCCTGACCCTTCCTCATGTATGGCTTATAATTTTTTTTAATGGCAGCTTAGCTTCAGTGGAGCTTTTTTTTAAAAATTTTGTTTATTAAACTTTAAGTTCTGGGATACATGTGCAAAACGTGCAGGTTTGTTACATAGTTATACACATGCCATGGTGGTTTGCTACACCCATCAACCTGTCATTTACATTAGGTATTTCTTCTTCTTTTTTTTTTTTATTATACTTTAAGTTCTAGGGTACATGTGCACAGTGAGATATTTCTTCTAATGTTATCCCTCCCCTAGCCCCCAAGCCCCCAACAGGCCAGGGTGTGTGATGTTCCCCTCCCTGTGTCCATGTGTTCTCATTGTTCAGCTCCCACTTATGAGTGAGAACATGCAGTGTTTGGTTTTCTGTTCTTGTGTTAGTTTGCTGAGAATGATGGCTTCCAGCTTCATCCACGTCCCTGCAAAGGACATGAACTCATCCTTTTTATGGCTGCATAGTATTCCATCCTGTGTATGTGCCACATTTTCTTTATCCAGTCTATCACTGATGGACATTTGGGTTTGTTCCAAGTCTTTACTATTGTCAACAGTGCTGCAATAAACATATGTATGCACGTGTGTCTTTATAGTAGAATGATTAATAATCCTTTAGGTATATACCCAGTAAGGGGATTTCTGGGTCAAATGGTATTTCTGGTTCTAGATCCTTGAGGAATTGCCACACTGTCTTCCACAACGGTTGAACTAATTTACACTCCCACCAACAGTGTAAAAACATTCCTATTTCTCCACATCCTCTCAAGCCATCTGTTGTTTCCTGACTTTTTAATGATCACCATTCTGACTGGGATTAGATGGTATCTCATCTCATTGTGGTTTTTATTTGCATTTCTCTAATGACCAGTAATGATGAGCTTTTTTTTTCATGTCTGTTGGCCGCATAAATGTCTTCTTTTGAGAAGTATCTGTTCATATCCTTCACCCACTTTTTGATGGGGTTGTTTTCTTCTTGTAAATTTGTTTAAGTTATTTGTAGATTCTGGATATTAACCCTTTGTCAGATGGATAGATTGCAAACATTTTCTCCTGTTCTGTAGGTTGCCGGTTCACTCTGATGATAGTTTATTTTGCTGTGCAGAAGCTCTTTAGTTTAATTAGATCCCATTTGTCAATTTTGGCTTTTGTTGCCATTGCTTTTGGTGTTTTAGTCATGAAGTCTTTGCCTATGCCTATGCCTATGTCCTGAATGGTATTGCCTAGGTTTTCTTCTAGCGTTTTTACGGTTTTAGGTCTTACATTTAGGTCTTTCATTCATCTTGAGTTTACTTTTGTATAAGGTGTAAGGAATGGGTCCAGTTTCAGTTCTCTGCATATGGCTAGCCAGTTTTCCCAACACCATTTATTAAATAGGGAATCCTTTCCCCATTGCTTGTTTTTGTCACGTTTGTCAAAGATCAGATGGTTGTAGACCTGTGATGTTATTTCTGAGGCCTGTGTTCTGTTCCATTTGTCTATATATCTGTTTTGGTACCAGTACTATGCTGTTTTGGTTACTGTATCCTTGTAGTATAGTTTGAAGTCAGGTAGTGTGATGCCTCCAGCTTTTTTCTTTTTGCTTAGGATTGTCTTGGTTACATGGGCTCTTTTTTTGGTTCCATATGAAATTTAAAGTAGTTTTTTTCTAATTCAGTGAATAAAGTCAATGGTAGCTTGATGGGGATAGCATTGAATCTATAAATTATTTTGGGCAGTATGGCCATTTTCACGATATTCATTCTTCCTATCCATGAGCATGGAATGTTTTTCCATTTGTTTGTGTCCTCTCTTATTTCCTTGTAGTTCTCCTTGAACAGGTTCTTCACATCCCTTGTAAGTTGTATTCTTAGGTATTTTATTCTCCTTGTAGCATTTGTGAATGGGAGTTCACTCATGATGTGGCTCTCTGTTTGTCTGTTATTGGTGTATAGGAATGCTTTTGATTTTTGCACACTGATTTTGTTTTCTGACTTTGCAGAAGTTGCTTATCAGCTTAAGGAGATTTTGGGCAGAGACGATGGGGTTTTCTAAATATACAATCATGTCATCTGCAAACATAGACAATTTGACTTCCTCTCTTCCTATCTGAATACGCTTTATTTCTTTCTATTGCCTGACTGCCCTGGCCAGAACTTCCAATACTATGTTGAACAGGAGTGGTGAGAGAGGGCATCCTTGTCTTGTGCTGGTTTTCAAAGGGAATGCTTCCAGATTTTGCCCATTCAGTATGATATTGGCTGTGGGTTTCTCATCAATAGCTCTTACTATTTTGAGATATGTTCCATCAGTACCTAGTTTATGGAGAGTTTTCAGCATGAAGGGGTGTTGAATTTTATTGAAGGCCTTTTCTGCATCTATTGAGATAATAATGTGGTTTTGTCATTGGTTCTGTTTATGTGATGGATTACATTTATTGATTTGCATATGTTGAACTAACCTTGCATCCCACGGATGAAGCTGACTTGATGGTGGTAGATAAGCTTTTTGATGTGCTGCTGGATTTGGTTTTTTTATTGAGTATTTTATTGAGAATTTTAGCATCAATGTTCATCAGGGATATTGGCCTGAAATTTTCTTTTTTTGTTGTGTCTTTGCCAGGTTTTGGTATCAGGATGATGCTGGCCTAATAAAATGAGTTAGGGAGGATTCCCTCTTTTTTTCTATTGTTTAGAATAGTTTTGGAAGGAATGGTACCAGCTCCTGTTTGTACCTCTGATAGAATTCAGCTGTGAATCTGTCTGGTCCTGGGCTTTTTTTGGTTGGGAGGCTATTAATTACTGCCTCAATTTCAGAACTTGTTATTGCTCTCTTCAGGGATTCCACTTCTTCCTGGTTTAGTCTTAAGAGGGTGTATGTGTCCAGGAATTTATCCATTTCTTCTAGATTTTCTAGTTTATTTGTGTAGAGGTGTTTATAGTATTCTCTGATGCGTCTATAGTATTCTCTGAATGTGTCTACTTGATTCTTGTCTCTTTTCTTCTTTATCAGTCTGGCTAGTGGTCTATCTATTTTATTGATCTTTTCAAAAAACCAGCTCCTGGATTCATTGATTTTTTGAAGGGTTTTTCATCTCTCTCTCTCCTTCAGTTCTACTCTGATCTTAGTTATTTCTTGTCTTCTGCTAGCTTTTGAATTTGTTTGCTCTTGCTTCTCTAGTTCTTTTAATTGTGATGTTAGGCTGTCGATTTTAGATCTTTCCTGCTTTCTCCTGTGGGCATTTAGTGCTATAAATTTTCCTCTAAACACTGCTTTAGCTGTGTCCCAGAGATTTTAATACGTTGTGTCTTTGCTCTCATTGGTTTCAAAGAACTTATTTATTTCTGCCTTCATTTCGTTATTTACCCAGTAGTCGTTCAGAAGCAGGTTCTTTAGTTTCCATGTAGCTGTGTAGTTTTGAGTGAGTTTCTTAATCCTGAACTCTAACTTGATTGCACTGTGGTCTGAGAGACTGTTTGTTATGATTTCCATTCTTTTGCATTTGCTGAGGAGTGTTTTACTTCCAATTATGTGGTCAACTTTAGAATAAGTGTGATGTTTTGGTATCAGGATGCTGAGAAGAATGTATATTCTATGGATTTGGGGTGGAGAGCTCTGTAGATGTCTATTAGGTCCACTTGGTCCAGAGGTGAGTTCAAGTCCTGAATATCCTTGCTAATTTTCTGTCTCATTAGTCTGTCTACTATTGACAGTGAGGTGTTAAAGTCTCCCATTATTATTGTGTGGGAGTCTAAGTCTCTTTGTAGTCTCTGAGAACTTGTTTTATGAATCTGGGTGCTCCTGTATTGGGTGCATATATATTTAGGATAGTTAGCTCTTCTTGTTGCATTGATCCCTTTACCATTTTGTAATGCCCTTCTTTGTCTTTTTGATCTTTGTTAGTTTAAAGTCTGTTTTTTCAGAGACTAGGATTGCAACCCCTGCTTTTTTTTTTTTGCTCTCCATTTGCTTGGTAAATATTCCTCCATCCCTTTATTTTGAGCCTATGTGTGTCTTTGGATGTGAGATGGGTCTCCTGAATACAGCATACCGATGGGTCTTGACTCTTTTTTTTGTTGTTTTCTCTCTTTTTTGAGATGGAGTCTCGCTCTGTTGCCCAGGCTGGAGTGCAGTGGCCAGATCTCGGCTCACTGCAAGCTCCGCCTCCCGGGTTTACTGCCATTCTCCTGCCTCAGCCTCCCAAGTATCTGGGACTACAGGTGCCCGCCACCTCGCCCGGCTAGTATTTTGTATTTTTTAGTAGAGAAGGGGTTTCACCGTGTTAGCCAGGATGGTCTCGATCTCCTGACCTTGTGATCCACCTGTCTCGGCCTCCCAAAGTGCTGGGATTACATGCTTGAGCCACTGTGCCCGGCCGGGTCTTGACTCTTTATCAAATTTGCCAGTCTGTGTCTTTTAATTGGGGCATTTAGCCTGTTTACATTTAAGGTTAATATGTGTGAATTTGATCCTGTCATTATGATGCTAGCTGGTTATTTTGCCCTTTAGTTGATGCAGTTTCTTCATAGGTGTCGATGGTCTTTACAATTTGGTATGTTTTTGCAGTGGCTGGTACCAGTTTGTCCTTTCTATGTTTAGTGCTTCCTTCAGGAGCTCTTGTAAGGCAGGCCTGTTTGTGACAAAATCTCTCAGCATTTGCTTGTCTGTAAAGGATTTTATTGCTCCTTCACTCATGAAGCTTAGTTTGGCTGGATATGAAATTCTGGATGGAAAATTCTTCTCTTTAAGAATGTTAAATATTGGACTCCCACTCTCTTCTGGCCTGTAGGGTTTCTGCAGAGAGATCCGCTGTTACTCTGATGGGCTTCCCTTTGTGGGTAACCAACCTTTCTCTCTGGCTGCCCTTAACATTTTTTCCTTCATTTCAACCTTGGTGAATCTGAAAATTATGTGTCTTGGGGTTGCTCTTCTCGAGGAGTACCTTTGCGGTGTTCTCTGTATTTCCTGAATTTGAATGTTGGCCTGTCTTGCTAGGTTGGAGAAGTTCTTCTGGATAATATCCTGAAGAATGTTTTCCAACTTGGTTCCATTCTCTCCATCACTTTCAGGTACACCAATCAAATGTAGATTTGGTCTTTTCACATAGTCTCCATATTTCTTGGAGGCTTTGTTCATTCCTTTATATTCTTTTTTCTCTAATATTGTTTTCACCCTTTATTTCATTAAGTTGATCTTCAATCTCTGATATCCTTTCTTCTGCTTGATTGATTCAGCTATTGATCCTTGTGTATGCTTCACGAAGTTCTTGTGCTGTGTTTTTCAGCTCCATCAGGTCATTTATATTCTTCTCTAAACTGGTCATTCTAGTTAGCAATTCCTCTAACTGTTTTTCAAGGTTCTTAGCTTCCTTGCATTGGGTTAGAACATGCTCCTTTAGCTCAGAGGAGTTTGTTATTACACACCTTCTGAAGCCTACTTCTGTCAATTCGTCAAACTCATTCTCCATCCAGTTTTGTTCCCTTGCTAGTGAGGAGTTGTGATCATTTGGAGGAGAAGAGGCATTCTGGTTTTGTGAATTTTTAGACTTTTTGCACTAGTTTTTCCTCATCTTCGTGGATTTATCTACCTTTGGTCTTTGATGTTGGTGGCCTTCGGATGGGGTTTCTGTGTGGATGTATTTTTGTTGATGCTATTCCTGTCTGTTTGTTAGTTTTCCTTCTAACAGTCAGGTCCCTTTGCTGCAGGTCCGCTGGAGTTTGCTGGAGGTCCACTCCAGACCCTGTTTGCCTGGGTATCACTAGCAGAGGCTGCAGAATGGCAAATATTGCTGCCTGTTTCTTCCTCTGGAAGCTTCATCCCAGAGGGGCACCCACCAGATGCCAGCCAGAGCTCTCCTGTGTGAGGTATCTGTCAACCCCTGCTGGGAGGTGTCTCCCAGTGAGGAGGCACAGGGGTCAGGGACCCACTTGAGGAGGCAGTCTGTCCCTTAGCAGAGCTCAAGTGCTGTGCTGGGAGATCCACTGCTCTCTTCAGAGCCAGCAGGCAGGAACATTTAAGTCTGCTGAAGCTGCGCCCATAGCCACCCCTCCCCCCAGGTGCTCTGTCCCAGGGAAATGGGAGTTTTAGCTATAAGCCCCTGACTGGGGCTGCTGCCTTTCTTTCAGAGATGCCCTGCCCAGAGAGGAGGAATCTAGAGAGGGAGCCTGGCTACAGTGGCTTTGCCAAGCTGCAGTGGCCTCTGCCCAGTTCGAACTTCCCAGTGGCTTTGTTTACACTGTGAGGGGAAAACTGCCTACTTAAGCCTCAGTAATGGCAGACGCCCATGGGGCTTGTTTTAACCATAAATGTCCAACGCATCCACCCTGGCTTTGGGTTTTCTTTACTCCTGTCACCTGAGGATTTCCCTTGCTTTTTGAGAGTTTTAAAATATTTTATTTGTAAATAGTTTCATATCAATATTTTCTTTTCTTTCTTTTTTTTTTTTTTGAGATGGAGTCTCGCTCTGTCACCCAGGCTGGAGTGCAGTGGTGCAACTTCGGCTCATTGCAAGCTCCACCTCCTGGGTTCAGGCCATTCACCTGCCTCAGCCACCCGAGTAGCTGGAACTACAGGCACCCACCACTATGCCCAGCTAATTTTTTGTATTTTTAGTAGAGAGGGGGTTTCACCATGTTAGCCAGGATGGTCTCGATCTCCTGACCTCATGATCCGCCCGCCTTGGCCTCCCAAAGTGCTGGGATTACAGGCGTGAGCCACCGCGCCTGGCCTCATATCAATATTTTCAATGACAAATATTTAATATTTTAAATATTTTATCCAGTATTTCTGTTTGCAGCAGAAAGGTGTGATCCATCATGTTGATGGGCTCAGAACCTACTAAACTTTCTACCTCTCAGTTTCCTCATCTTTAAAATGAAAATAATAACTGTGCCTATCTGGCAATGTTCTTGTTATGCTTAAATGTGATAATACATGCAGAGCACTTTAAGTTCTACAAAACTGACTGGAACATAGCAAGCATTCAATAAATGCGAGCTTAAATTATTGCTTTGCCCAGAACTGAGTTCATCATCTCCCCACCAGCCCCTTTCTTCTTTCCTAGGCCTATCTAACTGAATGACTCCACCAACTACTCAGTCACCTAAGACTGAAACATGGAATATCTTGCAGATTCTTTCCTCCTCACCCTCACAACCACCCTGTGAGTCTCTCCTCTTGAATCAGCCCACTTGTCTCTAAGTCCCATAAAAATATGTACATGACACTCTTTTAATGAAATTAAGACAAATGAAACAAAACATATATACTTTTGAAGGAGTACAAATAGATAACAGGAAGGCATAGGAATGAG
The DNA here is from genome assembly GCF_003255815.1 of Theropithecus gelada. Lineage (NCBI taxonomy): Eukaryota > Metazoa > Chordata > Mammalia > Primates > Cercopithecidae > Theropithecus > Theropithecus gelada. The sequence goes on from NC_037669.1 coordinate 97,506,291, forward strand.
AGGCACCTTCAAGATGGCAGGTGCCTGGGCAGAAGCCAGCAGTATGGGATTGGGGTGGACCATGGAGATGGGATGAGTCACTGTCCACGGTCAAGTGTCATCTAAGGCAGTGACATCCCAGAATTTTATTGCTTTGTTTAAAATAATTTTTTGATGAGAGCTTCACATAAACCAGTGATACAAGTATGTCATGAACTAAGAATTAGGCTCAAACCTGTAGTGCATTCCAGGAGAAAGAGAGGGGAAGACAGACTTCACGTTGAACAAAGAGCATTCACCAATGGGGAAGGGGACTTGAGGAGGAGAGAGGAAGGAGATAAAAAGAAATTTGTGGCCCAAGCAGGCAATCGTGAAGAGCCACTAAAGAGGGGCCTGTAGACTACTCAGGGTCACGGGCCACAAACTGAGAAATGCAAATCAGCTCTACCCCACACTTCTGGATTTTATTTTTAAATATTTTACTTGCATGAGTTTGAACTTTTTAATATGTTCAATACCCCTTAGTATTTATTCTGTAAATTATTTATTCTTTTAATGGGTGGGATGCTCATTTTATGAGGTCTTATAATAGTGAGGATGTTAGCTTTTTTCATATATATTGCAAACATTTTCCTTAGCCCTTTCTGATAAAAGTTTTATCCCCTTTTTTCAGGCAGACTTCGGAATAAATGTTGACTTGGGTCCTCAGTTGGCCCAAAGTATCTGTGATACCATGATCTCATGGCTGGTGGAACATTTCAGTGCTACTGAAGCAGAACCTCTTCTGAGGGAGTCCTGGAGTCCTCCCACTCTGTGAGCCTCTGCCCCACCCTTGGGCTCCTATCCAATGGCATCTGGACCAGATGCTGTGGAAACCACACATGACCTGTCCCCACCCCAGGAGCTCAGCCTGAGTGGCTTTATCTAAGGCCCAGCTCTGTTCCTGATCAACCTCAGGCACTTTACCCAGTGCCTTTTGTTTTGTTTTGTTTTGTTTTGTTTTTTGCTGTTCTTCCTGTCCTCTCCTCTGCACCAGGGGCCTCCTGGCCTTCAACTCCTCCCTTTTCTGGGCAGCAGTAAGGACACTCCTAGCATATGGCTGGAGCTGGGAGCCTGTGAGCTGCTGCAGAAGGAGGATGTGAGGAGTGTACTCGGGCCTTATCAGGGCTTATTACTCAGGAGGTGACATTGATTAAACACCAGCTTTTCTGAGCTGCTGACATGGACCTTGATCTTGACTTGATTTCTCAAAGCCCCCTGACTTTTGTTTTAGCAAACAACCAAGTCTGATGAATGTTTCAATCAAAGCCAGAGGTCAGAGTCAGCGGACCCTGCTAGTCCAGGCCACCTTTGTTCTCCCTCTACATGGAACACTCTATCCCCTTCCCACTCAAGGTCTTTAGCCTCCTGATCTCTCACTCTGGGAATCTTTCCAGGTCATCCTCACTTCTGGAGCAACCATCCTCCTATCACTTTCATCAGTAAAGCCAACAACAATGACAACAGCAATCAGGCCTTTACCCTCCTGATCTCTCACTCTGGGAATCTTTCCAGGTCATCCTCCCCTCTGGAGCAACCATCCTCCTATCACTTTCATCAATAATGCCAACAACAGTGGTAACAGCAATCAGGCCTTTACCCTGATCTTTGACTCTGGGAATCTTTCCAGGTCTCCCTCACCTCTGGAGCAACCATCCCCTCCTATCACTTTCATCAATAATGCCAACAATGACAGCAGCAGTCAGCACTCCCATACGCATGTTACAGCTGGCCAGGCACCTTCATATGCACTGCCGTAGCCTTGTAAGGCAAATAGGGAAGGAACCATCAGCCCCATTTAATCCAGGAGCAAAGCAACTTTACCAGGGTCACACAGGAAGTCACTAGCCAAGCTGCATCTGAAATCCAGGTCTTCAGACTCCAGGCACATGGTGCCTTGTCCCTGGTCCCACCTCATCCTTGAAGGCCAGGCACAGTGGCTCATGCTTGTAATTCCAGCACTTTGGGAGGCCGAGGTGGGTGGATCACCTGAGGTCAGGAGTTTGAGACCAGCGAAACCCCGTCTCTACTAAAAATACAAAATTAGCCCGGCGTGGTGGCAGGTGCCTGTAATCCCAGCTACTTGGGAGGCTGAGGCAGGAGAATCACTTGAACCCGGGAGGCAGAGGTTGCAGTGAGCTGAGATCACACCACTGCACTCCAGCCTGGGCAACAAGAGTGAAACTCCGTCTCAAAGAAAAAAAAAAGAAAAAAAGAGAAAGGTGTGATTGAGTCTTTGCTGCTTGTCCAGGATCTTACCCTCACTGGGAGATATCCAGGGCTCCCCTCCCTTAGGTCTCTCAGGAAAGTCGCAGTTGAGGCAACAAGAGGAAGGATATTGGGACGAGGATGCAGCCATGTTAGTTGGGCTCCTTCTATGAGTTGAACACTCACATGTAATTTTCTCACCTTATCTTCGCCATCGTCCTGGGAAGCAAAGTGAGTATAATCCCCACTTTCCAGATAAAGAAACAGGTGTGGACAGGTGAAGCCCAATTGTCCACAGCCTCAGATTAGCAAATTGGGGGCTGGGGATTGGATGGCCCTCACAATGTGAGGTGGAAGTGATGACCCCGTCCTCCCCACACTCCCTTTCAAAATGGATCAAACTTAAATTCGAAGGTTGAGGTTCCGACAGTGGGACTTCTGGCCTCAGCAACTAGTGGGAGGAAGGTTCAAAGCCAGTGGTGTGCTGAGAGCCAGTCATGGCATCTGGGAGGCATTAAACAAATGATCATGGAATTAACCAACTCTGCGTTCAGTGATGTTAAGTTGGTAACTTGAAACTGGGAATATTTACACCATGACAAAAGCTATAAATCAAGGCTTTCCTCTCCTCTGCCATCCTACCTCCCCTGTGCCCCCAGCCCAGAGCTGGTTATCAAACCTTCACCAGCACTCCCCTGATCAGGCCCCACACAGCTTGACCAAACCCTGCTTGACTCACTGAACCCTCTTTTGTGTCTCCCACCATCTCCCCTCTTCCACCTTAAACATCAATTTCACGACCACCCTCCCCACAGCCAAGAAGCCTATGGACAGGGTCACGTGTAGGTCCCTCAGGTGCTGAAAGCACACCCATGCTGAGTGTACTGTTCATAGTGCAGCTGATTCGGCATGCAAGCTGATCAAATAAACAAGATTGAATGTGATCTCCAGAGGCCACACCAGCCTTTGAAATATGAAACCAAGGACACCATTTGAGATCACTTCTAGTGGAAAATATTTTTGCTGGCTTCCTTTGAATGTGGAAATCATACCCTCCTTTAAAATACAATCTAGGGTAAGGGCTTTAAATGTATTAACTTATTTAATCCTCACATTTACCTGATAGAAGTAAATACTATTATTAGCCCTGTTTTAGAGCTGAGGATACTAACACACAGGGAAGTTAGAGAACTGGTCCAAGATCACAGAGCAACTGAGTAGTAGAGCCAGGATTTGAAACCGGGCGTCCATGCTCTTAAATGCTAGTTTACAATACAACTCAAAGAAAATAGTAAGCACAGCCAGGTGCAGTGGCGTGCACCTCTAGTCCCAGCTACTTGGGAGGCTGAGATTGGTGGATTCCTTGAGCCCAGGAGTTTGATACCAGCATATGCAACATAGCGAGACCCTGTCTCAAAAAAATAACAGTAATAACAACTAGGTTGTGGATCCCCTCCCCTGGGCTTTATATGTAATAATGCACTGACTTCTCACAATAACCTTATAAAATGGGCCCCATTTTACAGATGAGGAACTGAGACACAGAGAAGGGGAGTAATGTGCCCAAGGACACACAGCAAGCATATGGCAGAACTGGAAACCAAGTTCCTGCAGCTGGCTCCAGAGCTGGAGCCCCAAATCACACACTGGGAGTTCAGCCTGTGTGCGCCCCTTCCTCGGGCTTGCAGGATGAACAGCTGCCTTCTGGATGGTCTGCATGGGAAGCATATTTGGATCGTGATTTATAAAACACAATGAAGATAATAAAAACCAGTCCTGACACTTACACAGGGCTTTGTGTTTCCAGATACCCTTTTTTTTATCCCAGTCATTGCTGTGTCTTCCTGGCTCCCTCGTGAAGGGGTGAACAGGTATCGCCTCTCTGGTTTCCCAGGAACTCCAGGGCCACACTGCAAGGCAGGTATAGCTGGCCAGAGGAATTAGCTGGCCTCTGATTCCAGATCACTGCATGCTCTCTCTCCTTACTTTTTTAACATGTTATTTTTTCCTGATTACCATAATAATATACATTCATTGTAAAATGTAGAAATACAGTGGAAAAATAAGAAAGAGGCCAAAAAACAAAAACAAAAGTCCCCTGTGATGCTACCATTGCAAAAATAACCCACAGGAACATCTTAGTGTATCCTGTTTGCTTTCATGCCAGAGCCACGTCTGGTACACCAGATTACACAAAGTCTGGCTGGAAGGGAGTGGCCTTATCCATTCCTCAGCAGGGCAGGAGTCCCCTTGCAGCCTCCAGCTAGACATAGCTCCTGAGATATGTGAGGCCCGCCTGCTCCCCACGCTCCCTGGGACCCCACATCACTTAATGTTTCCTGGCCTGGTCAGGAAATAGAGATGTTTGTGACATGTATAAAATCACAGGAGTAACCCTCCTCCCAAAGCTTATTTCAGCTAACAAAAAGCAAGCACTTTTAGAGCCTGACCCTTCAAGGAGCTGCTGCTGCAGAAGGTGAGACTTTCATGTCTTTCCCAGAATGTTTTTTGATGTTTTGTTTTTTGCCTCTCTCCTTGTTGCCTGAAATGTCCCCGTGAGAACTCCTTGCGTGTGTATTTCAGCATGAAAATGAAACCTCACCATCCCCAGAAAGGGCAGGACACTCAGCATGGTAGAATAGACGGAATAGGCAGGGTAGAACAGACAGAATACAGCTTAACTCACTTCTTAATGGCTGTGCAACTCTGAGCTCATAATTTAACCTCTCTGAGCCTTAGCTTTCTCACCTATAATATGCCTCCCTTGCAGGGTTATTATGGTAAACTAAGGGCCTGGCATATGCTATTGGTTCTCTTCCAGCCCCTAAAATGAATAAACTCGCTGATTAAATGACACTTGATTCAGGCTGGAATGCGTGGGAGGGGATCCAGGGACTATTTGAATCTGGAACTGTTTTGGGCAGAAGGAAGGGACTAAGAATTTGGGAAAGGAGGAGGACAGGGAGAGGGTGGACATGTGCAAAAGAAGAGACCACAGAGCTGTGAAACTTTGGCCCTGGGAGAGAGGCCCTTAAAAGACCATCTCATCTGCCCCATTATCTTACAGCTGTTAACACTGAGGCCCAGAGATGGAAAGGAATGCCTGAGCTCCCCCAGCCAGGTTGGAGAACCAACTCTCAGGGGTTTTCAGAATCTGCAAAGCAGATTCTCAGAGCCAGAGTCAAGGAAGGGAAAGAGGTCAGAAGACCCATCACGCTCAAGGTGCTGGAAGCAATTGCTCTAACAGCTGCCCTGGAGAGAAAGCTCTGCACTGACTTAGCACCTCCCTCTTCCCAGCACCTGTGCCCACTCCCCAAGCCACTGGATTCAGTCTCTCCCTGTGGCCCCTGGGCTGTCCCACCCCCACCCCCCACCCCGAGTGTGGCTATAACCTACCAGAGCCAGAATGACTTGCTTGGGAAGGTCCACCACAAGCCTGAAAGGAGAGAGCAGTGCCCAGGTGCCTCTTCCTCAGGGAAATGCAGAGAGAGTGTAATTCCTCTCCATGTACTCATCCCCTCTCTGGACAGCAGCCTGCGTATATCCTGCTTTCAACCGGAAAAAAAAAAAAAAAAATCCCTTTGCCCTTGCCCCAGCCCTCATCTCAGCTGCATAGCCGTGAGCTATTTCTCTCATTGATAAGAGTCAAGCTCAGATGACCTCCCACCCTATAAAAGAGCATCCCCCAAAGACAGTGTTTGGAAAGCATGTATCCTCTCTCTGGAATGATTCCCTGGTAGCTGGGTCAAGTCCACTAACAGCCCATCCCAGATGTCCAGGCCTTTGCTTACCCTGTGTCTACGTGAAGGGCCTTCCCAACATCACCTTCAGAGATCCTGCCTCCAGCTTCTTCATCCTGGATACCTTCTCAGCAAGATCTCACTCCCATTCTGCCCCAGTTCTAAACTCCACCCAATCTCTTTCTCTGGCCATAATTCCCACTGAGCAGGGCTGTGTCTGCTACACCCACTGTGTCACCAATAGTTTCATCTCCCAGACTTTCCTAATCATCTTCCCTCTTTCCTTCCCTTCTCCCTGACTCCCCTTCATGGCATCTCTGTATGGTTAGCCTACTGTTTAACTGTCTGTTCCCCTGCTGGGTCAGGAGCTCTCAGGGGAAGGACCATATCAGACCCACCAACCAGAGCCCAGGGATAGGCCAGAGACTGAATGAGTGAGTGAATGAATGACTGTGGATATATGATACATTGCCTGCCACATGCTTAGCAGTATGGGGGTTCGCCTTCCCAGTGCAGCACCTGCAGTCCACGATCAGTATCTCAGCCGCCCTCACCTCCAGTCCCACTGCCCCCTTGACACACAGCAAGTGCTTGGTGAATGCCTGTTGTCTCCACCTGAACTGAGCAATAATAGAGCAGTAATGTCAGGTGGTTAAAGGCATGGCATTGGAGTCACACACAGCTGGGCTTGGACCTGGCTCTGCATTTACTGGCTTACTGGCTGTGTGACCTAGAGATGGTGCCTTCACCTCTCTGGGCCTCGTTTTTTGCATCTTTATTGGGGATAGGGATAGTCCCTCAGACAGGCATCAGAGAATGGAATGTCCCAAGAAGATGGATATGGACTTAGACATTTGCCTTTCTCTGGGGTCCACAGGCTACCAAGAATGGACATTAAGACTGTCATGGATTTTTACTCAGGCAGAGGGAAGCAGGGGACCTTTCAAGTGGGGCCTCTGAGTTTCTCTAGGCCAAACACTAGTGTCCAATAGAGAGACCCAAGGTGCTGCCCAACAAGAGCCACAGGGTCCTGGGTCCCTCCCACAGAGCAGCTAAGTTGTAGGACCTGGGCTCCTTCTTTATTCTCCCTCACCTCCCCTCTTTTGTACATCCTTATTTTAAAATTATTTTTAGACTTGCAAAATAAAGCACAAGATTCCTGGACACCTGTCTGTCAGCTTCCCCTAATATTAACATCAGTTAAATTAAGTTTAGCCTAAGGCTAAACATATATTTTTATATACTTTTAATATATATAACATGTATTTTATACATTTAATATCTAAAACTTACATATTTAAAGTTTGGCCTAAAGGTTTCTCCACACATAATGAACTGTAACCAAACTGAATGTGTAAACAGGCTATAACCTATTATTATGCCAATTACAGAGTTTCAGCCCATCACATGTGGCCAACCATTCAAACTGTGTTCAAATAAGGCAAACGCCAAGCTGTAACCAATCCAGCTGTTTGTCCCTCACTTCCATTTTCTGTCCATCACTTTCCTTTTCTGTCCACAAGTCTTCTTCCACATGCAGCAGCACCCAAGTTTCTCCGAACCTAATCTAGTTTGGGAGGCTGCCCGATTCTCAAATTGTTCTTTGCTCAATTAAACTCTGTTTAGTTTGCCTAAGGTTTTACTTTTTTTTTTTTTTTTTTTTGGAGACAGGGCCTCACTCTGTTGCCCAGGCTGGAGTGCAATGCTGTGAGCTCAGCCTCAGCTCACTGCAACCTGTGCCTCCCAGGTTCAAGCGACTCTGCTACCTCAGCCTCCTGAGTAGCTGGGATTACAGGTGCCTGCCACCATGCCCAGCTAATCTTCATATTTTTAATAGAAGCAAGGTTTCACCATGTTGGCCAAGATGGTCTCGCACTCCAGAGCTCAAGTGATCCTCCTGCCTCAGCCTCCCAAGGTGCTGGAATTCTAAGCGTGAGCCACAGCGGCCGGCCTCTAAGGTTTTACTTTTAACATATCTACACAAGCACAGTACTGAATAATAATCTAAACCAGGAAATTAACATTGACACAATGCTGTTGAGTAATCTACACACCTTATTCAAATTTCAACAGTTGTCCCTCTAATGTCCTTTCTCTGGCCCAGGATCTAAGCCAGAATACACTTGGTTCTTGTGTCTCCTTTGTCTCTTCATTCTGGGGCAGCTCCTCAGTCTTGCTTTGTCTTTCATGACCTTGACATTTTTGAAGAGTGCTGGCCAGTTCATTTGTAGAATGTCCCTAAATTTCAGTGTGGTGTTTCTTCAGGATTAGACTGAGGTTATGTATTTTGGGTAGGAACACCACAGAAGTGATCTTATGTCCTCAGTATACATATCAGAGGTACATAATTTCAAGATGCCTCTTTCCTGGTGATGTTAACTTTGATCACTTGAAAAACGTGGTATCTAACAAGTTTTTCCACTGTGAAATTACTCTTTACTCTTTTGTAATTAATAAATATCTTGCTACTTTGAGACTATGCAAATATTCTATTTCTCACATGCTTTTGTCCACTAATTTTTGCATCCATTTATACTTGCCAACAATAATTATTACTGTGGTATTTTCCAAATGGTGATATTCTATTTCCATCATTCTTTCTACATGTATTAATTAGAATTGTATTATAAGAAAGAGCTGGTCCTGGCACAGTATCTCTTGCCTGTAATCCCAGCACTTTGGGAGGCCAAGGCAGGTATGGCTTGAGCCCCGGAGTTCGAGACTATCCTGGGCAACATGGTGAAACCTTGTCTCTGCAAAAACTACAAAAATTAGCCAGGTGTGGTGGCATGCACCTGTAGTTTTAGCTACTTGGGAGGCTGAGTTGAGAGGATTGCTTGAGCCTGGGGGGGTGGAGGCTGCAGTGAGACAAGATTGTGCCATGCACTCCAGCGTGGGCAACAGAGTGCAAAAAAAAAAATTTTTTTAAAGAGTTGGACTTTCTTCTTATGTATTTATATTAGTATGAACTCATGAGTATTTATTTTATTCTATTACTCCCATTATTTATCTTGCTGTTCAAATTGTCTCATCCTCTTTTAAAATATTTCAACCCATCTGTTTCCTGTTAAGCTGCTTTTCCTAATGAGATGTGACCCACGGCTAAGTCACTCCCTCAGTGTCACTCCCCAGCCATAGCACGTCAGACACTCCCTGGTATGCAGGGTAGGTGGTTGGGAGACCTCTGAGCCTTTGTGGGAGCAACCAGGTTTCCCATTTCCCTGAAACTCACTGAGGCATCTTCCCAACAAGGGCCAGTCTTTTTCCTGGAATGGGCAGGTTGCAGTCAGAAGAGTCAGTCCTGACTCCACAGGCAAAGAGTTCCAGGAAGGGCTGAGCCTGGCCAGGTAGCCCCAGAACCATGCCCCCCGCCCCCGCTCTCCATCAGGCATCCTCCCTCCAGCACCACCAGTCTCATGCTCTGATTGTTCCTTCTTGAGTCTGCCAGCTCTTGACAGCCTGGTTTTTGATGGGAGAGCCCTGGGTTGGTCCTGCCTCATCCTCTGTCTCACTGTTTCTTTCTCTCTTATTTCTCTGTCTTCCTTGGGCAAAATTCACCCCATTCTAGCTTCACTCATGAGGGAGTCAGTCCAGTCCTTCTCTAGGGCCTTAAAACTCTGAATTCGTAGGCTACAAACTTGCCCTCCAATTTAGAAGCCTGGTTTAGAGCCCACATTGACTCACTTTGATTCGCTGTTACGCCAGAAACTCAGATCTTCCTAACATGCTCCATTGACGGCACAACAGGAAGGAAATGGTGCTCCTCTCACCTCTTCCTCTTCCTCTTTCTGTGCTGCCCCCAGTCTGGCCCCCTCTGGCCACTCAGACTGTGTTATCTCCTCTTTTGTACATCTGCCCAGGGCACCCTTCAGCTAAGGGGTTATGTATAATCCTTTCCCCAATTGCCAGTCCCTTGCCTTGGTACAAATGCATTTGTTTGAAATCAATATATGTATTCATTTATCAAAATATCTTCACTTACATATTTATTACATGTTAGAATTACAGAGTGGTTCTCCAGACATCTGTTCTGTGGGTTAGGCCAGGCTCAAGTTATCACATCCATTTTGCAGACAGGATTGTCAAGACTCAGAAACCCTGTCACTTGCCCAGAAACACAGTTGATAGTAGCCACGTGGACTTTCTGACTCCTACTCCAGTGCTCTTTTGCTCATTGTCTTTGTGAATATTCTATGTAATTCTTTGCTCCTTTTTTCTCCCCAGCCCCTCCACCTCAGATCTGGTTAGTGATTCCAGGAGAGAACTATTTCTTGCTCATCTGAACATCCCCCACTGCACAGCCCAGCTAGCATTTGACACACAGTAGACACTCAATAAATGTTCGTTGGGCGAATGCAGGCTTTGATATGGAAAGCCTTCATAGAACTACTTGCTCTTACCTAACAGTGGTCTCAATGCTTCTTGTACAAAGACTCCACCACCTGAGGCTTCTCTGGGACTCAGTTTCCCTGTCTGTAAAGTGACTATAGGGCAAGTTTATCCAACCAACAGGCCGCATGCAGCCCAGGACAGCTTTGAATGCAGCCCAACACAAATTCTTAAACTTCCTTAAAACATTATTAGTTTGGGGTTTTTTTGGGTGTGTGTGTGTGTGTGTGTGTTTTTTTTTTAGCTCATCAGCTATCATAAGTGTTAGTGTATTTTATGTGTGACCCAAGACAATTCTTCTTCCAATGTGGCCCAGGGAAGCCAAAAGATTGGACACTACTGTGTAGAGGGTTAGACTCAACGATGTCCATGCTCCCATCAGCAGTAATATGCTGTTGTTTCCTCTGGGACTTCGCCAATGAGGGCTGCAAGCACATGTCTGGAAATTCAGATGCCCAACCAGCCCAAGGTCAGGGACAAAAATAGCAGCAGCTGGGTGCACCCTCGGGTTCTAGGCAAAGAAGATCACATACTGTAAGGCTTGGAAGTTGGTGTTTGCAGCTGACCCTGGAAGTGGGTAAGTGTCATGGACAGGCTGAGCTGCCAGTTTTCTGGAGTCAGTTTCATTTCTTGGGGACTATTTTCTTTTAAATATTTTCAGGTTCTCTGGAAACTGAGAAAGCTGACAGCTAATCAACAGTTGAGAACTGGAGACCTTGCCTGACCACCTTTCACTTTTTCACCCCATCTACCCATCCAGGAAGCCCTTCCCGAGTGCCTGTCCTGGGTTTCATTCCAGACAGGGCACTAGGGACAGAACAATAATGCTGATGCTTACATGGCACTTGGGCTGGACGGGACACTATTTCAAGTGCATTACATATATTAATTTGTCTAATCCTCCCACCAACCCCATGTTATAATGAGGGAAATCAGGCACAGAGAGATTAGGTAACTTTTCCAAATTGCAGCACTGGGATTTGGACCAGACTACCCCCACTCTCAGCCTCCACCCAGTTAGTTTACAGGATTTTCCCTTCTGAATCAGATGTTTTCCCCTCTCACCAGATACATTTCGTAGTTTTACAATGTTGTTTTTCTCTTTTCTTTTTTCCTTTTTTTTTTTTTTTTTTTTTTGAGATGGAGTCTCACTCTGTCGCCCAGGCTGGAGTGCAGTGGCACTATCTCAGCTCACTGCAGCCTCCGCCTCCCAGGTGTAAGTGATTCTCATGCCTCAGCCTCCTGTGTAGCTGGGATGACAGGCATGCACCACCATGCCTGGCCAATTTATTTTTATGGTTAAGAGTGGGGCCAGGGGTTCCCTAGGGGTTAAGGCAGAATTACGTTTTTTAAAATGTCAGTCGGAGGCTGAGGTGGGTGGATCATCTGAGGTCAGGAGTTCAAGACCAGCTTGGCTAACATGGTGAAACCCCGTCTCTACCAAAAATACAAAATAATTAGCCAGGGATGGTCCCGTGCACCTGTAGTTCCAGCTGTTCGGGCAGCTGAGGCACAAGAATTGCCTGAGCCCAGGAGGCGGAGGTTGCAGTGAGCCAAGATCATGCCACTGCACCAACCTAGGTGGCAGAATGAGACTCTATCTCAATCAATCAATCAGTGAAGTGTTAATTGGTGTTTCCCCACCATTCACTTTTCTTCTACTCAAACAGCAAGACTCAGGGAAGGTCTTTGAATTTTTTCTTGGTTTTTGAGTACAGGAATTTGAGGAAATTAAGGTTCTCTTTCTATTCTATACCAAACTAAAAAAGTATACCCCAGGCTGAGAAGGTAAGAGGCAGGAGGGAAGCAGGCCAGTCTAAACGTTAGAGGGACACTGTACCCTGCCTTATGGCCAGAGTTCTGGTGTTTGTGGGACCCAGGGGCACAGGGACACGGCATATGGGGAGTCCAAGGTGAACAGGGCCACAGATAGCCCCATCCCATGCCCTAGCCTGAAGCAACCAAATGAAATCTTCAATGGGCTGCCGGGCCTGAAGGTGCTAGTGGACCACCCTGAGTGTGGACATATAGGCTGGTGTCCAGCAGGGAGGCAGGATGCTGATGTTTAAATGGAGGCCCGTGTGGACAGGTGCCACCAAGAACCAGGTGGCACCATGCTCCCCTGCACCAGGGCAGGAACCAGTTTCCTGGAACTGATGTAATTCTGGGCTAGGGGTGAACCTCACAGTGACTACAATTTAGTTTCCATATCCTGTAGAATGGGGGTCTCAAAATAGAAAATAGCCTGCTGTAGAAAAATACGTTCATATTTTCTCATCTACATGAGTTTGTGGCCAGAGGTGCTCACTGAAGTCACCTTCAGAATCCCCTGGCAGAGCTCCTGTAGCTGGCACCATTGGTGGCCCTCATCTACCAGAGCTTCCACCTACTGGGCACACGCTGACTGACTTCCAGCTGTGAGTACCCACACTGCTCTGTCTGTGACCTTGCTCTGGCTAACAAAGCCTGTCATGCCCCCGCCCACCAGTGCAGCATGCCAGAAATTCCAAGACATAATGTTCCCTGCTCCCCACCAAGAACCCTCAGTTGATGCCTGAGGTCAGTTGGTTCCTAAATACCCCGCCTCCCTTGCCCTTGGGTGGAATAACTCCAAAGTGTGTGCACCACACTGTCTCCCCAAGTTTCTCTCAGGGGATTAAGTCCAACCACCCACAGGGGAAGCTGGTTTGCTAACACACTCTTCACTAGCTGCCTTCCTTCCTCTGCCTCATCTCCCCACTCTCCTGTCCATGTCTCCAACTCCCAGATAAACTATTAGTGGGACCGTATGACATTGCCAATATTTGAGCTTTTTGACCTATAAAAGTGGCAATTTTGTATAGTTCAACCTAAAATTTACATTCAAATATTTGTCTCAGAGTCCGCTCCAGGGCTACTTCCCCTCCAATGCTTATCTACCTGCTTTATCCAAAGGCTGTCCCCTCAAGTCACCCCCCAGCCACCCCTAGAAAGAGTCAATGAAAAGAAACCGCTGAACAAAATCCCAGGAGCTGAACCTGTGGGATGGACAGAGGGCCGCTGGGCCTCCTCCTGTCCCACAGCACAGCGGGTTACCAGAGAGGTGGAGGTGGGACAGCAGGGAGGTAGGACAGCAGGGAGGCGGCTCCAGGAATGAGCATGTGCCCCACCCACGTCATGTATCAGAGTGGGAAGTGTGGCCACAAAATGAGGAAGTCGTGAAAGATAAAGAAATGCTGTAACTGGAAAAGTGATGGAATGTTTGGAAGCAGAAGCTCTGGGTGTGGGCTTGGAATCTGGAAAAGGGAACATGGGTTCATGGCCTGTTTGGCCTGATCCCAGTCCTCTCTCCTAAAGAACTGAAGTCCCTCTAAATGGAGAGATCTGGGCATATAAATCGGCTCAGGAACATTTTGGCTAAATCAGAATCCCAGGCATAAACACAGTACTTTACTATCTCAGTTAGTCACCCAGTGAAATTTACCTGTTTCTGTGGCTCACAGAGTATGGAGACCACCCTGCTAGACATCAGGGGAGGGGGAGAATTTCCATCTAAGCAGATATTTTTGTCTGTATCCCACAATAGGAAATGCATTTTACCTGGCAGTCTATTGTACACATACACACACATACACACACCTGAAAAAAAAAAGTTTCACAAAATAATATTACCCAACTACCAATGCACTCATATTTTCTATTCCTTTCTGTTTCATAGTTTTTAAAAGCTGAACATGGGCCGGGCATGGTGGCTCACGCCTGTAATCCCAGCACGTTAAGGCTGAGCGGGGCGGATCACTTGAGGTCAGGAGTTCGAGACCAGTTTGGCCAACATGGTGAAATCCCGTCTCTACTAAAAATACAAAAATTAGCCGGTCATGGTGGTGGGCATCTGTAGTCCCAGCTACTTGGGAGGCAGGAGAATCGCTTGAGCCCAGGAGGCAGAGGTTGCAGTGAGCTGTGATTGTGCCATTGCACTCCAGCCTGGGCAACAGAGAGAGAGAAACTCCATCTCAAAAAATAATAAATTAATTAATTAATTTTTAAAAGCTGGACCTGGCTCATTAACTGACTTTTTTTTTTTTTTTTTTTTTTTTTTTTGAGACAGAGTCTCACTCTTGTCACCCAGGCTGGAGGGCAGTGGTATAGTTTCGGCTCACTGCAACCTCCACCTCCCAGGTTTGAGCAATTCTCATGCCTTAGCTTCCCAAGTAGATGGGATTACAGGTGTACACCACCACGCCTGGCTAATTTTTGTATTTTTAGTAGAAATGAGGTCTCACCATGTTGGCCAAGCTGGTTTCGAACTCCTGACCTCAAATGATCCACCCACCCCGACCTCCAAAAGTGCTGGGATTACAGGCGTGAGACACCATGTAATTAACTGATTTCATAACCTGCTTTTGGGTAGCGACCTTCAATTTCAAATATTGCCCTTGAGTGTATTCAGAAATGACTTGGGTGTGGATGGAATTTCTGGGCTTTTCTCAAACACTGTGCATTTGCTGTCAGCCTCTGTCCCATTCAGGGGTTCAGGAATTGCTGGACTGAGCCAGAGGAACTTCGAAAAATTCATAAGGTGAAGACGGTTCCTATCTCCTAATCCAGTGATTCAAATGAGGCACTGCTGCCACCTTAATACGTTTTGCCACATCCCTCTACCACCTATACTATGTATTATTGTATGAATATATCTTCTCTAAATCAACTCACCACTCTTTAAAACTTAAATACTCACTCTAGTCCTGTTTTATGGAATATTATCAGTAAAATCACACATTTGATGTTATTTCCCAATAAAAAAAAAAGGCAAAAAAATAAAAACATAACTAGAAAAGTAAAACATGCTTGTCCATTCCACCTTAACTCATCAAATCCATGGCTCTCCCTGCCCAGTTCCTTTCACAAGAAAACCGTCCCGTCTCTGCTCAGCTTGTGCTGTTTCTAATGCCTAGAAAGGCCTCAGCCTCTGTCTACCTCTCCAGTGACCATCAGCGCCATCACTGTGGCCGAGAGCACTTAAACTCATCCAATCTTTTTTTTTTTTTTTTTTTTTTGAGACGGAGTCTCGCTCTGTCGCCCAGGCTGGAGTGCAGTGGCCGGATCTCAGCTCACTGCAAGTTCCGCCTCCCGAGTTTACGCCATTCTCCTGCCTCAGCCTCCCAAGTAGGTGGGACTACAGGCGCCCGCCACCTCACCCGGCTAGTTTTTTTTTTTTTGTATTTTTTAGTAGAGACGGGGTTTCACCATGTTAGCCAGGATGGTCTCGATCTCCTGACCTCGTGATCCGCCCGTCTCAGCCTCCCAAAGTGCTGGGATTACAGGCTTGAGCCACCACGCCCTGCCAAACTCATCCAATCTTCACACCAACTCTGTGAAGTGTTGGGGTCATTTCCATTTTACAAATGAGGAACTGAGGCACAGAGAGGTCAGGGAGACTTACCCAAAATCCTAAAGCTAGGAAGTGATGGAGCCAGGTTTTGAATCCAGGCTGATGAGAGAGCCTATGTGCCTAACTACTAGGTGTTCCTGGCCCCTTCTAAAGCTGCCCATCCCAGTCTCAACCCTAGTATTGCCCCTCAGAGGACAGCTTCCCAGACTACCCAGACCATAGGATTACTCTTCGTATGTTCCCAAAGCACTCACTTCTTGCCTGTTTAACTCATCTGGAGGTAAATCGTAACCTATAGAGACATTGCCTCTACTAGGCTGGGGGCTTCTTGAAGGCAAGGCTGCATCTTATTCCTGTGTGTATTTCTGGGTTCAACAGCCCATCTGAGGCCTTTCGTATCTGCTGAACACTGTGATCTTGCCTTGTTGTTTAACAAACACTTAGCACTCTTTGCTAGTTGTCAGCTCACAGGCAGGTTTCCAGCAAAGCCCTGGGAATAGTCAGGGGCAAAGAGAGATGAGTCAGAGGCAACAATTAAAGGAGTCTTAATCTGAGGTCCATGGATCCCCAAAGGACCCATACCTCGTATGCAAGAGATCTGAGCTTACATGAGAACAAGATTACATCCTTATTTTCACTCACCTCTGATGGAAATTCAGTATTTCCTTTCATTGGAATGTCACCCATGACTTTGTCACCAGTAAAATCCCTGATAGTTTCATTTCACATTACCGTCAGAACAGACATCTAAAAATATTTATACTCATTACTTCCTGGAAATTCAGACCCACTGCTAGATCTTGTATTTAAGGCATTAATAAAGATACACATAAATAGCACACACTACACTACAATTTTTTAAAAACTTGGTAACTATTTCAATGGGATTGACATTCTTAGAAACTTCAGTAGAATTGATAATCAGATGTGTTTTATTTTATGCATTTTAAAACATGATTCTGAGAGGGGCCCCATAGGCTTCACCAGACTGCTGGGGATAGTGGGGCATGGCACAAAAAAGGTTAAGACACTAGGCCGGCCGCCTTGGCTCACGCCTGTAATCCCAACACTTCGGGAGGCCAAGGTGGGCGGGAACTCCTGAGGTCAGGAGTTCGAGACCAGTCTGGCCAACATGATGAAATCCCATCTCTACTAAAAATACAAAAAAATTAGCCAGACGTGGTGGCATGCGCCTGTAATCCCAGCTACTCAGGAGGCTAAGGCAGGGGAATTGCTTGAACCAGAGAGGTGGAGGTTGCAGTCAGCCAAGATTGTGCCATTGCACTCCAGCCTGGGCGACAGAGCGAGACTCCCCAGACGGACTGGAATTCAAACCTTAGTTTTGCCACTTACAAGTCAAGTTACCCAGGCCTCAGTTCCCTCACCTGAAACATGGGCATTACTACCTACGTTATGAGATTAGCATTTAGTACCTGAGTAAAGCTGATTTCCTAACCCAGCTGGACTTCCTGATGAGGCAAACAATGCCTGGGGATAGTGGAGCCCTCAGCTGGGATAGGGTCCACCTTTCTCTCTGCTTCCTATCCCTCCCACCAGGGAAGTCATTTGTCTCCCTCAGCCTGGCTGAACCCAGCTTTCTGTAGCAGGACAGAACAGCTGACCTCAGACTCTTCTTGGATACTCTGTATCATTTCTGAGCCCAGGATCTGCACCCACACCCAAAATCAGCTGCGACTATCAGTGGTTCCTAAGAGAGACCAGTCATCTTGCTATTATATTTTAAGCCTTTACATGCACTTCTACATTTGTCCACTGGGTGGGGCTGGTTCACGTTCTAAATACCGCAGCCCAACAGGGCAGAGTCAGAACTTCACTCAGAGAGCTGGAGCATGGGATCATCCTCTCCTGCCTCTCCCGTCTCACTCAGATTTAATTTTATCTTTTCAGATAGAGCCTGATATACCAAAAAAGTCTCACTTTCTGCGCCTTTCCAGTAACCTACCACTCTAAGAATAGTAGTAACTCTCCTGACTTCTAATATTGCAAGTTAGCTTCTAAAAATGCTAACCTGTCATATAGAATATATTCTTTTGTGTTGGTTTCTTTTGTTCAACATTATGTTTGCAAAATGACATGCAGTTGTAGTTCATTCATTCTCATTGCTTCAAAGATTCCATTGGGCAAATATGCAAAAAAATGTATTTGTATCCTCATCTATTGCCTTGGCATTTGAGTAGTTTCCAATTTGGGGTTTGCTTTGTTGCTGCACTGTTGATGGGAGTTATCAGCCCTTCAAACCACCCAAGACTGATTCAGAGCTCCAGACTGATGATGCCACACACTCATCAGGAGGATTCGAAAAGATTTACTACTCAAGTAATGAGGCTTTCTGGGGACAGCAGGACCCACACTCAAGCAAAAGAAGGGGCACGTGTGTTGCAGGAAGTCAGGGACCCCGAACGGAGGGACCAGATGAAGCCGCGGCAGAAGAACATAAATTTTGAAGATTTCATGGACATTTATTACTTCCCCAAATTAATACTTTTATAATATCTTACACCTGTCTTTACAGCAATCTCTGAACATAAATTGTGAAGATTTCATGGACACTTATGGCTTCCCCAATCAATACCCTTGTGATTTCCTATGCCTGTCTTTACTTTAATCTCTTAATCCTGTCATCTTGTAAGCTGAGGAGGATATATGTCGCCTCAGGACCCTGTGATGATTGCGTTGACTGCACAAATTGTTTGTAGAGCATGTGTGTTTGAACAATATGAAATCTGGGCATCTTGAAAAAAGAACAGGATAGCAGCAATGTTCAGGGAACAAGGGAGATAAGACTTTGGACTCTGACTGGCTTGTCACCCTGTATCCTCAAAAATGGTCTTGAGCCCCACAGAGTCATGACAATGGTCAACAGAACGCCACAGGGCCCTTTCCATCTGGGTTGTTTCTCTGGATTTCTTTTAATAGGCCCTGTATACCGCTGGAATAGAGGTGCTGTATGGAGTCTAGGGTGGTCTGGGCTGCAAAGGAACACAGAACCTAAGTGAGGACTTGATAATAAGAAAGCAACAGACAAGTAAGAAACCTCTTGAGGTTGGAATGCCAGCTAGATAACCATGTTGATATGGCCTGAATCCCAGGATCTGGTGGATCGTGGAATTGCAGCTCTAGGGTTCATCTTGATCCTTGGAAGAGACTCAGGGCACTTAAAGCCTTATTACAAAATTTTATTTAGTTTTGCTGGTGCTATAGTTTTGCTTCTATCTCATCACAACTTTGGAGGTGGTAGAGAGGTGTGGTTTATAATTTATATATATGTTTGGAAAATTGCCCCATAAAACGTGAACATTAGTCTCAGTTTAGATGTGAGACTTTTTCTGGGGAGGAATGCATTCCTGGAGCAGTTCTTCTGACTGTAGTAATACCTGCCTTTCTTGGGGGTTGCCTCAGGCTACCCAGAAAATAAGCATAACACAACTCAGACCTGGCAGATGGCTTCTAATGCACCAATCATCTCTTCTAGGGTGCTTCTATCATGCTCCTTCACCCAACTGTGCACCGCAGTAAGATGCCCAAGCTCAGGTGGGCAGAGGGAGGAAGGAGGGACCTGGGAACCATGAGTCACCTATTTCAGTGGAGGTTGAATATGCAGAATCAGGAAGCACAGAAATACACATCTATATCATAATGAAATTGCAGGACACCAAAGGCAAAGAGAAGATCTTTAATGCAGCCAAGGAAAAAGCACAGATTACAGAGAGCAGATGCTGAGACTGAGAGTAGACTTTGTAGTGGCCACAGTGGGAGTGGGAAGCCATGTGATACAGTGAGTGTGACTTGGAACTCTTCACCGTCAGCTTAGAATCAGGCATTGAAATTGCTGGTTATCCAAGAATCTGCTCATGGTAAAGGCATTTCCAGATGGGAAACAGAATTTATCACAACAGGAAACTCAGGAGAGTGAGACTCAAGGAACTCACTGAAGAACGTACTTCCAGCAGGAGAGTGGTCCTGGAGAAAGGGTGTGAGTCTGAGATAGGCAGATGAACAGAGCAGTCAGTGAAAGTGTGAGCAACGGAAAGCAACGTGGACTAAGCTCTGTTAACTGGGTGACCCTGGTTATCTGGGTTGCGGGGAGAAAAATTAGAGACCTTACCAACACCACACAGCAAATAAGCTCTGAGTGTTTTAAAACCTAGAAGATGCCATTGGAAAGCATCTTCATGAGCCCTGGAGATGAAAGGGCTTCTTTAACAAGGTCCTAAACGCCCAAACAGTGAAGGAAAACATTAAGAAATTCAGGCCAAGTATGGTGGCTCATGCTTGTAATCCCAGCACTTTGGGAGACCAAGTTGGGTGGATCACTTGAGCCTAGGAGTTGAAGACCAACAAGGCAAAACCCCATCTCTACCGAAAAAGTACAAAAATTAGCCAGGGGTGGTGGTGCGTGCCTGCAGTTCAGCTACTCGGGAAGCTGTGGTGGGAGGATCACTTCAACCCAGGAGGCAGAGGCTGCAGTGAGCCGAGATTGGGCCACTGGCACTCCAGCCTGGGTAACAGCGTGAGACCCTGTCTCAAAAAATAATAAAAATAAAAATTTGCCCAGGCGCAGTGACTCACGCCTGTAATCCCAGCACTTTGGGAGGCCGAGGCAGGCGGATCACGAGGTCAAGAGATCGAGACCATCCTGGCCAACATGGTGAAACCCAGTCTCTACTACAAATACAAAAAATTAGCTGGGCGCGGTGGTGCGCACCTGTAGTCCCAGCTACTTGGGAGGTGGAGGCAGAAGAATCACTTGAACCCGAGAGGCAGAGGTTGCAGTGAGCTGAGATCACGCCATTGTACTCCAACTTGGCGACAGGGCGAGACTCCATCTCAAAATAAGTAAATAAATAAATTAATTAAAAAATTAAAATTAAAAAAAATGAGCCAGACATGGTGGCTTGAGTCTGTAGTCCTACATATTTGTGGGGCTGAGGTGGGTGGATCCCTTGAGCCCAGGATGTCAAGGCTGCAGTAAGGCATGATCGTGTGACTGCACTGTAGCCTGAGCAACAGAGTGAGACCCTGTCTTCCCTACCAAAAAAAAGAAAACACACATTTATCCATTAGGTTTTCGTCTTATATGGACACCCAAAACAATTGCATAGTAACATCAAAGATCATTGATCACAGATCACCATAGCTGGTATAATAATGATAATGTGGCTGGGCGCAGTGGCTCACACCTGTAATCCCAGCACTTTGGGAGGCTGAGGCAGGTGGATCATCTGAAGTTGGGAGTTCGAGACCAGCCTGACCAACATGGCAAAGCCCCATCTCTAGTAAAAATACAAAATTAGCCAGGTGTGGAGGCGCATGCTTGTAATTCCAGCTACTCAGGAGGCTGAAGCAGGAGAATTGCTTGAACACGGAAGGCAGAGTTTGTGGTGAGCCGAGATCGCGCCATTGCACTCCAGCCTGGGCAACAAGAGTAAAACTCTGTCTCAAAAAAATAAAAATAAAAATAATGAAAATGTTTGAAATATTGAAAGAATTACCAAAATGTGACACAGAGACACAAAGTGAACACATCCTATTGGAAAAATGGCTTAAGACTTGCTCAACACATGGTTGAAAATCTGGATTTCTAAAAAAATACCCATAATCACTAATATGTTTATCTGTATCCAATAAAAGAAAATGGTTTTAAAATACAATATTAATATGATCAATACAGCCACAGAAGTCTGGTTTTGTAATGCAGTTTGTTTTTTTAAATGATCTCTCAAATTGTCATTCCCATTAAGTAGTATGTATGGTCAAATCCTATTCTAGAGCTGGGCACTACAGTAGTCACTAGTCATATTTGGCCATTAAACACCTGAAATGTGACTAATCTGAACTGAGAAGTACAAGCATAAAACACACATCAGATTTCAAAGACAGTACAAATAACAGAATGTAAAATGTCTCATTAATAATTAATAATTGTACAGTGTACACTGCTCAGGTGATGGGTGCACCAAAATCTCAGAAATCACCACTAAAGAACTTATGCATGTAATCAAACACTATCTGTTCCCCCAAAACCTATTGAAACAAAAAATACTTTAAAAAATAAAAATAAAAAATAATTAAAATATCTCAGTTATGTTGATTATATCTTGAGATAATTTTTTATATTTTGGGTTAAATAAACATATGATTAAAATTAATTTCACTTGTTTCTCTTTAGGGCTCTAACGTTGACTATTAGAAAATTTAAGCCTGGGCAACTTAGTGAGCCCTCGTCTCTACAAAAGAATTTAAAAATTAGGCCAAGCTCAGTGGCTCATGCCTGTAATCCCAGCATTTTGGGAGGCCAAGGCGGGCAGATCGCTTGAGCCCAGGAGTTCAAGACTAGCCTGGGCAATATGGAGAAACCTCATCTCTACAAAAAACACGAAAATTAATTGGGTATGATGGCACGTGCCTGTAGTCCCAGCTACTCGGGAGGCTGAGGTGGGAGGATCACTTAAGCCCAGGAGGCAGAGGTTGTAGTGAGCTGAGATTGTGCCACTGTACTCCAGCATGGGCAACAGAGTCAGACCCTGTCTCAAAAACATAAAAATAGAAAAATTAGCCAGGCGTGGTCACATGCGCCTGTAGTCCCAGCTACTTGGGAGGCTAAGGTGGAAGAATCGCTTGAGCCTAGGAAGTTGAGGCTGCAGTGAGCCATGATCATGGCACTACACTCCAGCCCGGTCGGCAGTGAGACTCTCTCAAAATAAAAAAATTAAATGACATGTACAGATCACATGGTAGCTCACTTGTTTTTATTGGACAGCACTGGTCTAGAGTCATTTGTAGCTGTGCATTCTGTATGTGGTGATGGAGTGCTCTAATCTGATAGATGGACCAGTGCAGCTTTTTCCATTTTCTTAATTTGATGGCACTACATTTTCTTTTTCTTTCTTTTTTTTTTTTTCTTTTTTGAGACAGAGTCTTGCTCTGTCGCCCAGTCGCCCAGGCTGGAGTGCAATGGCATAATCTCAGCTCACTGCAACCTCTGCCTCCCTGGTTCAAGCGATTCTTATGCCTCAGCCTCCTGAGTAGCTGGGATTACAGGTGCCCACCACCACACCCAGATAATTTTTGTATTTTTATTAGAGACAGGGCCTCACTGTGTTGGCCTGGCTGGTCTCAAACTCCTGGCTTCAAGTGAGCTGTCCACCTCAGCCTCCCAAAGTGCTGGGATTACAGACATGAGCCACCGCGCCCAGCCTGATGGCAATGAATTTCTAACAGTGAAGGGTCCTGACATCTTAAGAGATGGAGGCTTTCTGGTATTAGGCTGTTCTTGGTGCAGATGCTAGTAGAGGAAAGGGGAGGGTCATCTCTATCTTTCCAGAAATCTCAGTCTCCAAAGTTTTGTACATGTTTCATTTCACTACCATTAAATCATATAATGATTTAATACCAATTATAAGTACAAAATTCATAGACATAATTTCTGGCTGAATATACTGGTTCTGCCTCTTTTAATTTCTAGTAACATTAAGACCCATGTATTTCCCTATGCTCAATTGATTTTGAAACTATCAAACCTTTCACCTAATAGGGATGGGTTTGTTACTAGTAATTGCATTTTTGGCATCGTGGTCCATGAAAGGAGAGTCAAGAGACAGTAACCACAGTAATTTGAACAGGGAAAGTTTAATATAAAGATGTATTGACTATTTGAAGAGAAGTAACTACTACAAGGGAATCGAACAGAACTCTAAAGAACACCCTAGGCAGAGGGAGACTACTCGCAAAAGTACTAATTTGGAAGAGAAGGGAGCCCCGCCCCAAAGCTAGGATGCAGACCTCCTTTGAGAGGGTGTGATTGCAGCTACTGGATGGCAGAGATGTTCACTGGATTGCCCTAGCTGGAGCTCATCCACAGTCAGCAGCTGGGGCTAGCAGGCAGGAAACTATGGGTTTCCTGGCAAGCAGCATCCTGGGCAACTGAAGCTGGAGGGCAAGAAACCACTGCCATTGGCCAAAGAAATTAGCCCTCCAGCGCCCCCTGCTGATAAAGTTTAGCATCATGCCAGCTGGTAAAGAAGAAATGTTTTAACGTCACAAAGCAATGAAGGTTGGATTTGAAACAGGTAGGCATTAAGTGACAAAAGGTACACCTGCTTTAAAGATGGGGGTCTGCTGTTTTGCTCTTGGGATATTTTTAACAGGTCCGTAGGAGACTTTTCACTGAAAAGAATTTTCCCAACATCACTAAGGAGGTTTTGCAACTTCTCCTAGGAGAGAGTAGCAGTCTAGGATCTCGCCTTTTACTTTTTGTTTTTCAACCCATGTCGCACACTGATAGCCTTTTATTCTTTAAGTCTTGTCTTCTCACAGATCTCTGGCTCCATCTGGCCATGATGAGAGTTTATGTTTTTCTTTCTTTTTTTTTTTTTTTTTTTTTGCCTTAAGAGTTTAATTTCAGGAAATTATAGTCCCAGGATCAGTCTCAGAAAACCACAGGTTTGAGTCATTTCTGGTACACCAATCCCAGATTATACAGGAAAAGACCAAAATATTTAAAATTAACTGACTTGGGGGAGGTTGGAGTTCCCTTCCTCATGCAGACAGGAGCAACCAAAGAACGTCTATCTAGCATAAGGAGATATAGAATGCACCTGATTTTGAGGGGTCCGGGAAGAAAGGGATAAAGAGAGGCCACACAGTCCAACCAGAAGCCCAGCAGATTCAGTTTTTGATGCTTGCCTGAAGCAACAAAGCCTTTCTGAAAAGAAAAAACAAACAAACAAACAAAAGGCAGAACTTACACTGCATCACCAGGAGACAAAGGCAGGAAGGGGGACTTGAAAGAAAGACATTACAGGATTTCAGCAGCTGGCAGCTTCTTGTGTCCTGCACTACACCTCTTCTCCTCTCAGAGTCACTATTGCTCCATATCTTCACTATGCTAAATCTAGGGGAGGGGATGGACAAAATTTTAAAACAAGATTTTGCCACTTGTAGGGGTTGCATTGCAGAATGAAGGAAGAGGAAAGAAGTGTTTATCAATCAAAGGCTGGGCATGGTGGCTCATACCTGTAATCCCAGCACTCTGGGAGGCTGAGGCAGGGAGATCACTTGAGGCCAGGAGTTCAAGGCCAAGCTGAACAACAGGGTGAAAACCCCCGTCACTAAAAAAAAAAATTAAATTAAATTAATAAGAAATGCTTATCCATCAAAGGCTAAAGACTAGCACCCTCCAATTCCTTAGACATACTTCCTTTGATACAGGAAAACTATATAAGACCCCCTCTATGATTGCCACATGGTCACTAGAGGAAGAGAGGCCTTGGGACAGTTAGGAAGGAAAGATGAAGCCTCATAACATTCAGGAAGAGAAATTATGAACACTGTTATAAGGGGTATTTGAAAGAGGGTATTGAAGACAAAAATTTGAAAACAAGTCCCAACATTTGTTTAGTAAATATTAGACATCTATGAAAGAATCACAATGCTTGTTACTTCAGAGTTTACGTTTTAGAATATGAGACTTGAAACTGGATTATGGGGACTGATTTTCTTTTGAGAATAGGGTCATGGAGGATGACCTGCTGCCCCTAAACTCTTCTTGCCTCTACGCATGTACCCCAGTGCCCTTTGCAGTCCAGGTACAGCCCCTTCAAGTCTTCCCATGTCCTGTTTTGTGTCTCATTTGCCTCTCAACTGGCGTGAAGACTAAGAGTTAAGTCACATGGCAGAGGACAGAGTGCAGATGTAAGGGTTTGATGGTCAAGAGGTCCCTCTCCTAGTCCCAACTGTGAAATCTATTTGCTACAGGAAGAAGGGCAAGCCCCAATCCCCTCTAGGCCACAAGGTCCCTATCTATAAAATTAGAAAGCGTACAACTCCATGGCCCTATCAGAAAAGTGATAGGATGAGTGACCCGAGGAAGCTAGAATATGGGGGCAAGATGACAAGAATGAGCAGCAGAGCCAAGAGCTCATGGCCTGATTTCCTGGTAGGAACATTAGGGAAAGTGACTCACCCTGGGCCAACCAGAATTGCCCCTTATTCCTGGCCTACCACTCCCATTTTCTCCCCTCATCTCTTTGGGAAGAGAATTTCTGATGAGTCAGAGATAGTTTACCTTTGTCACCAGCTCAATAGGGGCTATTGCCTGGAACAGAGTAATGTGGATAATTTATCTGCACCTAGTGAGCTAATATTGTTTGGAAGTTGACACACCTGTGTGGACCCATGAACAGCAATTTTCCTGTGCCATGCCTCTACCAAAGTCCAGGTTTGCCACCTTCTGGTATTTTTGCATTGATAAAATGTATGCCTTACACATCCCAACCTCTGTGGCCTTTTACTCACCCCCATTTTCTTCTCCCCTTCTCTCCATGCAAAGATCGCCCATTCTTCCACCCTGTTCAAGTCCACTGTATTCCAGGACACCTGCTCTGTTTCTTTTCTAATTATTTAATTCCTTCCCATTTCAGATGGCTTGATGTTCCTCTCTCCCAGGAGTGTTTTGCCCGAAACTGACTGTCAATAAATGTGACCATGATGATCATAATAAAGATATCGCTCATTTAGTCCACTAATATATACAACTATGGGCCTGCTCTTGTATTATCCTCCTGTTTTATTTAATGTGTGCTACCATAATTGCAGGTATTGTACTTCACATTATGAGTCTATTTTCAGAGGTTACTAGAGAAGAGTTTGCAGTCTGTCTTGACAACCTTGTTCATCACACTGTATTCTTGAAAAGAATCCCCTGATTAGCCTCCAAAATCATCAATCTTTGTCCTGAATTAGACAGAATAAAGTGTCTAACTGGCATGTGACATGAATTCGCCTCTCCAAATCTCACACCCTCAGACCTTCCCAGAACATTCACAGACAGGTAGGCACTAGGAGAATAATAAGTCTCAGAAACATTCCTTTTGGTTCCCCTTAAAACAAGATGTTGCCACTTTTAGGGGTTGCATTGTGGAAGGAAGGAAGGGAGAAGAAAGAAGTGATCTTCTCATGGTCACTTGATCTGACTTTGCTTATCTGAAATCAAAATATAATGCAAGCTGGCCAGGCGTGGTGGCTCACGCCTGTAATCCTAACACTTTGGGAGGCCAAAGCAGGTGGATCACCTGAGGTCAGGAGTTCAAGACTGGCCTGGCCAACATGGTGAAACCCCATATCTACTAAAAAATACAAAAATCAGCTGGGTGTGGTGGCAGGCACCCGTAATCCCAGCTACCTGGGAGGCTGAGGCAGAAGAATCGCTTGAATCCTGGAGGCAGAGGTTGCAGTGAACAGAGATTGCACCACTGCACTCCAGCCTGGGTGACAGCAGAAAAAAGAAAAAAAGATATATATAATGCAAGCATTCTTTCACCTATCCCCCTGGGATTACAGTTTATGACTACAGCTCTTTCCTTTCTCTGTTGACTTTACACATGATTTTGCAGGCTTATGGTTTATTTTATGGAGAAGACTGAAGGGTGTGTAGTAGCTAAAGGGTAATTCATTTTTCCTGCTCTGCCCAAAGTTGGCAAACAGCCATCATCAAGTCCTAAATGGGAGTGTGGGAGCGTCTCCCTGTGGGTGAGAGTGTCCAAGTGCAGGCTGGATGATGGCTAGAAATCAGAAATCCTGAGGGCTGTTCCAGCCTCACAATTCCACAAGCCTCTTTCCCATGCATGGGGAGAGAGACAAAATGAACAAGTCCAATCCCCTAGTGCTCTCATCTTGGCACTTTGTCAAATCTTGTATTAAAGGTTTCCTACATTGGTATCTTGTAGATCTCTTAACTAAAATGTAGGTTCCCCAGAGGCAGAGTGCACTGCCTTGCTTCTCCTGATCCATAATCCACTGTAGGTAGCTTATGGCTCTGGATTGAAGAAGTGCTGAATAACTAGCAGATACTTTTGGCCTTTCGATGACATGCTTTAAAGTTACCGCTAGAAGTAAGGTTTCAGGGATATGGAGATACAGTTACAACATGGCTCTGCACAAAGAAACCCATAACATCAGAGTTTAGAAAGATTGAACTGGAATAAAAGTTATAATACAGGTATAAGTGTTGGCAGAATTACAGAAGTTCAAATGAAGAAACTACATTTTACTTAGGGAGACGGATTAAGAAATATTTGACACAAGAAGTCCTATGGACCTATGACTCAAAGAATGAATAATGTTTAACCAGGTGAAAAGTGAATACCTAAAACTCATATAAGGAAGACACTCCACCCAACAATTGCAAAATACACATTCTTCTCAAGTGCACATGGAGCATTCTCCAGGAGAGAGAATATGTTAGGCCGTATAACAAGTCTCAATGCATTCAGAAGAACTGAAACCATATATAATATCTTCTCCAACCATAATGGAATTAAATTCAATCAATAACAGAAGAAAAAATTTGGGGAATTCAAAACCATGTGGAAATTAAACAACACACTCCTAAATAACCAGTGGGTCAAAGAAGAAATCACAAGGGAGATTAGAAAATACTTTGAGATGAATGAAAACAAAAATAAAATGTACCAAACTTATGGGACGCAGTGAAAGCAATGCTTAGAGAGAAATGTGAATACAGATATATTTAAAAAGAGACCCCAATTCAGTAAACTAACTTTTCACCTATGACTCTGGAACAAGAAGGGCAAACTAAACTGAAAGCAAGCAAAAACAAAGACAAAATAAATATTGGAGTAGAAATGAATGAGAGAATATGAATACAATAGAGAAAATCAACAAAACCAAAGGTTGTTCTTGGAAAACATCAACAAAACTGACAAACTTTTAGCTAATTGACTAAGAAAAAAGGGAGAAGACTCAAATTGCTAAAATCAGAAATAAAAGAGAATCACTATAGAATAAAAAAGATTATAAGAAAATACTATGAACATCCATATGCCAATAAATTAGATAATTAATATGAACAAATTTCTAGAAATACGTAAACTACCGAAACTCTCTCAAGAGGAAAAAGAAAATCTGAATAGATCTATAACAAAGAAAGGAATTTCATTAGTAATCAAAAATGTCCCACAAAGAAAAGCCCAGGACCAGATGACTTCACTGGTAAATTCTACCAAACGCTTAAATAATTACCACTAATCCTCTCAAACTTTCAAAAAACAGAAGGGGAAGAAACATTTCCCAACTCATTCTATGAGTCCAGTTTTACTATGATACAAAAACCCAACAAAGACATCACAAGAAAACTACATACCAATATCCCTTATGGACAATATATAGATACACAGACACACACAACTCCCTAAACAATATACTAACAATCCAAATCCAACTACAGATATAAGGGGTTATACACCATGGACAGTTAAGCTATTTGCCAGGCATGTAAGGTTAAACCATTCAACATCTGAAATTCAAATAATGTAAGACACTATATGAAAAGAATAAAGGACAAAAAACACATGATCATCCTAACAGATGCAGAAAGAACATTTGGTAATCTTTAGCACTCTTTCCTGATTAAAAAAAAAAAAAAAACACCAGCGCTAACATCACACTTAATGGTAAAAGACTAAAAGCTTCCCCCTCCCTACCTCAGATCACAAACAAAACAAAGATGCCCACTTTCACCACTTTCATTTGACATTGTACTGGCATTTCTAGTCAGAGCAGTCGTGCAAGAAAAAGAAATAAAAAGCATTTGCACTGGAAAGGAAACAGTGAAATTTTCTCTATTGGCAGATTACATGATTTTGTATACAGAAAATCCTAAGGAATACACACACACATGCACACACACACACACACACAATCAGAGCTAAGTTATCTCAGCAACATTCAGGATACAAGTTCAATATACATCAAGCAACTGTATCTCTATATACTAAAAAGAAATTAAGAAAACAATTATATCGGCTGGGTGCGGTGGCTCATGCCTGTAATCCCAGCACTCTGGGAGGCCGAGGCAGGTGGATCATGAGGTCAGGAGATCGAGACCAACCTGGCTAACATGATGGAACCCCATCTCTACTAAAAAAAAAAAAATACAAAATATTAGCCGGGCGAGGTGGTGGGCACCTGTAGTCCCAGTTACTTGGGAGGCTGTGGCAGGAGAATGGCGTGAACCTGGGAGGCGGAGCTTGCAGTGAGCCGAGATTGCACCACTGCACTCCAGCCTGAGCTACAAAGCAAGACTGCGTCTCAAAAAAAAGAAAAAAGAAAAAAAAGAAAACAATGATATCTATGATAACATCAGAAAAAATAAAATACCTAGGAATAAATGTAACAAATGATGTGCAAGGCCTATACACTAAAAACTAAAATGTCATGGAAAGAAATTAAAGAAGACCTAAGCAAATGGAAATATATTTCATGTTCACGGATTGGAAGACTAAAGGTTAAGAGGGATATACTCCCTTCATTGATCTACAGATTCAACACAATCCCAATCAAAGTTGTAACTGCATTTTTTACAGAAACAGACATTTTAAAATTCGCATGGAAATGCAAGGAACCCAGAATAGCCAAAACAACTTTGAAAAAGAACAAAGCTGGACTCACACTTATTTCAAAACTTACTACAAAGTCACAGTAATCAAGACTGTGTAGTACTGATATCAGAACAGTCATATAGATCAATCGAATAGAACTGAGAGTCCGTAAATAAACCCAGGTATCCATGGTCAATTGATTTTCCACTTCACATCCATTGGGATGGCTATAATTCAGAAAGAGAAACATGGAGAAACTGGAACTTCATACATTGCTGCTGTGAATGTAAAATGGCACAGCCACATTGGAAAACAATTTTGATAATTCCTTAAGAACTTAAACATATGGTCCAGTACATGCCCAAGAAAAATTAAATCATATGTCCCTAGAAAAACACATATACACAAATGTTCCCAACATTATTCATGATGGCCCAAAATGGGAAACAACTCAAATGTCTACCAACGGATGAATGGATAAACAAAATGTGGTATATCCATGCAGTGAAATATTATTCAGCCATTTAAAAGGAATAAAGTATCAATACATGCTATGACATGGATGAACCTTGAAAACATTATGCAATGTAAAAGAAATCTGATACAAAAGTCCATATATTGTACAATTCCCTTTATATGAAATGTCCAGAATAGGCAAATACCCAAAACAGATTCATGGGGCAGGGGGAAGGTGTGGAGATGGAAGTGACAACTAATGTGTGTGTTTGGCATGATGAAAAATGTTCTCATTTTAGACAATGTGATGATTGTGCAACTTTGTGGTTATATTAAATTGCATAATTTAAGAGGCTTAATTTTATGTATATAGTCAGCCCTTCAAATCCGTGGATTCAACCAACAAAGGACTGAAAATATTTTAGAAAAACAATTTAAAAATAACAATATAGCAATAAAAAAATACAAATTTTTAAAAATACAATATAAGAACTATTTACATAGCATTTACATTATATTAGATATTATAGGTTGAGTATCCCTTATTCACAATGCTTGGCACCAGAAGTGTTTTGGATTTCAGAATTCCTTGGATTTTGAAATATTTCAAAATATAAATAACATCTATGGGATGAGACTGAAATTTAAACACAACATTTATTTATGTTTCATATACACCTCATACACATAGCCTGAAGTTAACTTCATACACTATTTTTAATAATTTTGTGCATGAAACAAAGTTTTGACTGGGTTTTGACTGCAAACTATCACATGAGGTCAGATGTGAAACCAATCCCCTGTGGATACCAAGGGATGACTGTGATTGTTTCAGTGTTTTAAAACTCAGATCTAAGTTATGGAATCAGAATCACGGTGTGATATACTTAGTGTAGAACAAACTGGGACTAATTACCTTTATTCGATTACTTCCTGCAATAATGTTAAGGGAGAAAAGCAGAGCACAAAAGTCAATAAATTTTATTAATTCATTCCTCAAAAATATATAGGTTTCTTGCCATCCTATGCAACCGTGTTAGTTCCCTCAGGGCATACAAAGCTGAATGGTGCTCAGCTCCCCTCTTATGCTCTTAGAAGTTGATGGCATGGCTTAGAAGAGCACACAGTGCAGACAGCCCAAAGAGGGTAAGTTCTGCTTGCCTACTGAGCATTGGACATGTCAGGGCAAGCCACCAAACTTCTGGTTCTGAGCATCCCAAACAAGTCTGTCTAGGAAGAGAATGACTAGAGACATGAAGGCTGACAGGCTACACAGGAGAGAGACACTTAAATGAGTTATAGAATGAAGGTCACACCCTGATCTCCCAGACAGGAGAGAAAGCAGTTGAGCATCCTTTTGTCTGGGAGCCCCTGATTGAGGAGAGGGAGGTATTGAGACAGATTACTCTGACTCCTGACCAAGCTCAGTACAAATTCCCCTAGGCAAGGTGGCAGGGGAGGGGATGCTGTAACAAACAAAAGGAAAAATTCAAACACAAAAGTCACTCCATGCTAGGCTTTATCAGAGATGAAGAAAACAATAGGAAGGGATAACTTTTTAAAAGTGCAATCTGGGTAGGAGAAGACTGTCCTGCCACTTCAGCAAAGTGAAGACAGCAGGCACAGCCTAGACCATGTGGGGCCTGGTGGAATAATGGGGCTTAGCCTAGAACCAAGTGAAAGGAAGGGGACAGCATCATGCAAAGACAAACACTGGAGTGAGCATAATGGTTAACTCACATCAAAGGAACAGTGTTGTGGTGGACACACAGCCAAGACTACAGAGAGGAGAAGAGACACAAGCCTGAGATCTGGTGGATACAGCAGAAAGATTCTAGCTTTTATGATTGGGGAAGGGGGGCAGATTGGAATAACAATTATTCTGCTACTGTTTTTATTCGTTTTTTGTTTTGTTTTGTTTTGAGATGGAGTCTTGCTCTGTCGTCCAGGCTGGAGTGCAGTGGCACAATCCTGCCTCCACCTCCCAAGTAGCTGGGCTGGGATTACAGGCATGTACCACCATGCCTGGCTAATTTTTGCATTTCGGTAGAGACACGGTTTCACCATGTTGGCCAGGCTGGTCTCAAACTCCTGACCTCAAGTAGTCCACCCACCTTGGCCTCCCAAAGTGCTGGGATTACAGGCGTGAGCCACCGCATCCAGCCTGTTTTTATTTTTAACTGTGCCTGTTAGATTCTTCCCTCTCTGAGTTGGTGGGACCTGGGAAATTGAGGCTACACAGAACACAAAGCAAAATGCTAGAAGTGACTCAAGAAAATACAAGTACTAGGAAAAGGCAGTGTGTTTCAAAAGAGAGACAGCTTTAATTTAGAGACCAGGAAAAGATTCTATTCAGGTAGTGACATGTGAATTTGAAAGGATGTGAAAGGTTTTAAAAATTGTTTTCTGATTATAGCAACAATATAAATTTAGTTTCATACATATATTTTTTTAAATGGAAATGAAAATCACAAAGTATTCTACTGTTCAGATAAAGCCACCATTACCATGTGGGGAGTATACCTTTCCACATTTTATTTACTTATTTATTTATTTATTTATATCTGTCTCTATCTATAAATATCTAAAAATCTATGCATATAAATACAGATATAAACCTAAGTTGTATGTGTTTATAAATATATACATATATGTATTTCAAAACAAAAGTTGTGATTGATAAAGATTCTGACAGGGGAAACAGAAGATTGAAAAGTATTTTCTGGCCAGGTGCAGTGACTCATGCCTGTAATCCCAGCACTTTGGGAGGCCAAGGCAGGTGGATCACGAGGTCAAGAGATCGAGACCATCCTGGCCAACATGGTGAAACCCCATCTCTACTAAAAATACAAAAAATTAGCCCGGTGTGATGGCGGGCACCTGTAGTCCCAGCTACTCGGGAGGTTGAGGCAGGAGAATGGCGTGAACCCAGGAGGCGGAGCTTGCAGTGAGCTGAGATCGTGCCAGTACACTCCAGCCTGGGTGACAGTGAGAGACTCGGTCTCAAAAAGAAAAAGAAAAATATATTATATGAGAGAGAGAACAATCTGAGCACAGGCAGCAAAAAGAAAAGACAGAGTGTTCCAGAAAGAGCATGAGCTAAACAGTATTGGGTTCAAATTCTACCTCTGCCTCTATGGAAACCCAAGCAAGTTACCTAACCACACTGAACCTCAGTTTCCTCCTGTATAAAATGGGGGTAATAATACACGCTTGTAGAGTTGTTTAAATGATCAGAGACACTTCCGTATGTCAAGTGTGTAGGTCAAGTTTGCAGCAGTGTATGTAGGAAATGGAAATGAGCTAAACAGGACTCCTGTGTGTGTGTGCTGGTGGTGTATTGCAGACTGAGCAGCTGTATGTGGTTCTTCTTGCTTCTAGTGGAACACGAATATAAGGAAAAGGGATGCCAGGGACAACTCACTAAATACAGCCCGTGGATCACAAGCATTCCGAATTAACTGTAAAAGCAAATTAGCCAGAAATGGTAATAGGTCTTTTAAAACTATTGATGAGGCCAGGTGTGGTGACTCACACCTGTAATTCCAGCACCAGCATTTTCGGGGGCCAAGGCGGGTGGATCATGAGGTCAGGCATTCAGGACCAGCCTGACAAATACAGCAAAACCCCATGTCTACTAAAAAATTTAAAAAATTAGCCGGGCACGGTGGCAGGCAACTGTAATCCCAGCTACTCGGGAGGCTGAGGCAAGAGAATCACTTGAACCTGGGAGGCGGATGTTGCAGTGAGCCGAGGTCGTACCGCTGCACTTCAGCCCAGGTGACAGTGTGAGACTCCATCTCAAAAAACAAACAAACAAAAAAACCATTGATGAACCGTCCTTAAGCAATAACTCACCCAATTCCTAGAGAATTCACAAGCTGCACTTTAAGCCCAGTCCCACTGCCTTGTGATTTCCTTCTGAACAGCTATATTATACTAGGCAACAGGCCAAGGTTACTAGCTTTTTTTTTTTTTTTTTTTTTTTAACTGTTATTTTAGTGCTTCTAGTCTTTGAAAATCTCTTCTGGCCCTCAGAAAGCAGGGTAACAGAAGGACATTGGTGGTTAGCATTTGACTATTGATTCACTTGGGTTGGGCAGATTATATTTGTTTGTTTGTTTGTTTTGAGACAGAGTCTCGCTCTGTCACCCAGGTTGGAGTGCAGTGGCGTGACCTCTGCTCACTGCAAGCTCCGCCTCCTGGTTTCACGCCATTCTCCTGCCTCGGCCTCCCAAGTTGCTGGGACTACAAGTGCCCACCACCACGCCTGGCTAATTTTTTGTATTTTTAGTAGAGACGGGGTTTCACCATGTTAGCCAGGATGGTCTCAATCTCTTGACCTCGTGATCCACCCGCCTCAGCCTCCCAAAGCAGATTACATTTCTTTTCTAGTTTTCCCTGAAACAGGGTAGGCAGGTTCCTGTCCCTGAGCAAAAATATCAACATATGGAGAGTCACTCAGGAAACCAATTCGGGTGAAGTATCTGTTTGCATAACCCATTTTTCTCCCAGAGCTATAAAAGTAATTGTTCATCCATCTCTGGCAAAGGAGACCATTATCCTGTTCTTACTGTGATTTGGATCTAATTTAGATGTCAACTATATTTATGAGTACTCAATTTATTACGCAATCAAGATAAACAGATGGTGTCTCATAATCAGTATGAGGGCAGAATGACTTGGAGAGCTTGGAGATGAGCCAATAAAAACCTGTTTGCAGTGCCATTGAGTTTGGCAGTGCCTCCCAGAAGAGGTACCTCATTCTCACAGAATTAGCAGACCATAAAAACAGCTCTAAATCTTTAGGAGAGACAAAGTGAGGGAAATCAGAGAGGCAATCAATATTCAAGGAAGTGCAGGACGAGAACGGGGTGGGGGGGGGGAGGGTCTGAAAGGAAGACTGTGTAAATGGTGGGTGATCAGGAGGGCTAAAAAGCCATAAGGGCCTGCAGCCCCTGCCTAGCTACTGCAGCCCCAATAGCTGAAAATGCAGCCAGCATCACTGAACTCAGCTGCTTACCTCAACTTTGCAGGGAGGCAGCCTTGAGTCATTCAATCAGTACTGACTGGAGGGCTCCTGTGTACAGGTCACCAACAGGCCCTGTTGGCAATACAAAGAAGGATGCAATAGAGGTTCTGCTGCCAGGGGGCTTGTAACCCAGTGTACATGCATAATCATGGAACTCAATATCATATCATGTGCCAGGAAACAGTGAGGGAGCCCAGCTCTTTTCTACTGGAAAGAGCTGTTTGCCTGTGGTAAACAGAAAGCCCTTAGTTCCAGTGATCAATGCTGTTTTGTGTAATCTAGTCCCATACTTATACAAATACAGATTATAAAAATAAATCAATCTTTTTAGTTACATAGAATTACACAAAATTATTAGTTTCTAACTTTAAAAATCAGGATATAACCCACATAAAACTGAATATTAAAAAGACCAAAGTCTTCCTACTCATTCTCTACTAAAAGACATATTTAATAATAAAATATATGCAAGATAAAGTTATATAGACTTTTAAGCCGAGATAGTTGTATCGTTAATCTCAAAATCAAAAGTCTTCAGAACAAGTAAAAGAGGCAGGAGAGCTTCAGCTTAGTCAGGAAAATTCTGTGCCCACCATCCCACCTGCCCCCCATTTCCCCCACCAACACCTCATCAAATAACTAACAGAAAGAACAAAAAGAGATTTGAGGAGCTGCAAAAAATCCAAGATCCATTTTTTAGTGACAACCTCACAGCGTTTTGTTTGAAAATGTTGTCAGTAAAAACAATCTATGGGCTGGTTATGGCGGCTCACGCCTATAATCCCAACACTTTGGGAGGCCGACGCGGGCAGATCACCTGAGGAGTTTGAGACCAGTCTGATCAACATGGTGAAACCTCGTCTCTACTAAAAATACAAAAATTAGCTGGCTGTGGCAGCACTTGCCTGTAATCCCAGCTACCCTGGAGTCAGAGATAGGAGAATTGCTTGAACCCGAGACACGGAGGTTGCAGTGAGCCGAGTTTGCGCCACTGCACTCCAGTCTGGGCGACAGAGCGAGATTCCATCTCAAAAAAATTATGCCAATGTCTTTCCTTATTTGATCTGTTTAAGTGCTTTTCTGTGTAAATGATCCTCTTAACATTACTGCTTGTAGGAAGCAGCCAATTCTGGGCCAGTTTGCTCAGAGCACATCACAACGAAAATGAAAACTTAGTCCCATGTCTGCTGTAGATCTTTCCCTAGATCTTCATAGGGCTGACCCCTGGTCATTCAGTTCTCTACTCAGATGTCACTGGCTGGATGTGAACAAAGGAGGGAGTGGCATCAGGGATTGACCCAGGTTTCATGTTTGGTGAATGGGATGGACAATTGTTCCATCAAACACGTCAGGGAATTTAGGAGAAAGTGCAGGCTTGTGTGGAGAGAGACGTAGAGAGCAGAGGAGAGAGGAGGAGAGAGATGATTAACTCGGCTCACTTATGGACATGTGGAGTCTGTGAAATACCAAAGTGAAGATGTCCAACACACAGTTGAACAGATAGCTCTGGAACACAGGCAAGAAGTGTGGCAGACAGAGGAGAGACGAGAACATCAGCATACAGATGAGAATAAAAAACCATAAAAGTACATGAGATTACTCTAAGAGAAGGGCAGAGAGTAAGAAGGAAAGAGAGCACAGAACCTTAGAGCACACCAGTATTTAAGGGACAGAGGAAATAAATTCAGCAACAATAACTAAGAAAGAATGACCAGACTGGAAGGAGAATAAGAAGAAGGGTGTCAATGGAAGATTCATAACATCAAATATGATAGAAGAGTCAAGTAAGATATGGGCTTGAGGAAACTGAGGCTGAACAAGAATAAATGAGAGAATTGATTTGGAGAAGGGGTCAGGAAACTTGACGGTCTAAAGAAGAAAAGTGACTTACTTGAGGTTGCATTGCTGGTTAATGCTTAAGAAGATAGCAGCAAGAGGAAGGGGCCTGGTTTGGTGAGAGGAACTAACATGGACTGAGGCTCTATTACATCCCAAGCACGCTTCTTGGTATCTTATGTATGGTCATTTAGATCACACAATGCTATCCTATAAGGCATATACTTACTAGTATCCCCATTGTGTTGATGAAAAATGTGAGGCTAAATAATGTGTTCAAGGTCATAATGCCCATAAGCATTTAAACTGTCATTCAAAGCCATGTCTTTTGACTTCATGCATGGTAGCAATCTAGGGGCCCAAAGCCAGTGCCTTTTCCACTCTACCAAATTACTTTTTCACTAGTACTTGTTAAGTGTCCTGCTGTCCCCAACAACAATAAAAAATACTGAGTGCTAGACAGGCATGGTGGCTCACACCTGTAATCCCAGCACTTTGGGAGGCTGAGGTGGGCAGATCACCTGAGGTCAGGAGTTTGAGACCAGCCTGGGCAACATGGTGAAACCCTGTCTCTACTAAAAATAGAAAAAATTTTAGCCAGGTAGAGTGGCAAACGCCTATAATCCCAGCTACTCAGGAGGCTGAGGCATGAAAATTGCTTGAACCCAGGAGGCAGAGGTTTCAGTGAGCCAAGATTGCACACTGTACTCCAGCCTGGGTGACAAAGTGAGACTCTGCCTTTAAAAAAAAAAAAAATGAACTGAGTGCCTCAGTTCATTGACCTTTTCCACAGAGTTTCCTCAGTGGAAAAGTCAATTCAAGACTAAAATATTTAAAGTATAATATTTTTGTTCACTACAAAAAAAAATCACTACATGAACACCAAATCCTGCTGCCACTTTGGTTGCTAATGGGAACCAGGTGATGAAACCAGCAATATAAAAGTTAAGACACTATGTAAACTAAAGAGATCGAAGGTGGCTTCTAGCTCCTAGCTTCTTCTTTGCTGAAATATACCATATTGATCGTGAGCATCTTATATTTATGATTTTTATGGAAACCTTCAGTAACCAAAAGACATTTTAAAATGCAAAGTACACACACACGCACATACACACACATGAAACTATCAATTGTGTTTATAGATTAGCTAAGTAGTATCTACAGGAACACACAAAAAACCCACAGAATATCATAACAATTAATACACATAACACTTACTATATGCCAGAAAATGTTGGGGTTTTACATATCATTTAACACTCCCCAGAGCCCCACTATTATTATTATTGTACAAATGAAGAAACCTATTATTGTACAAATGAAGAAACAGAGGCACAAGATGATTAATTAACTTGCTCAGTGTCACATAACTAGTAAACAGCAAAGCAAACCCCAGAGCCTGTGGAGCCTGACTCATACCAAATTAAAAGTGGTTGTAACTTTTCTCCCTCTGGAGATTTTTGAGCTTTCATTTTAGAACTGTTCTTCCTAAAGGGCAGAGGAATGAACTAGGTACCTACCTTGAGAATTAATGTTCTGGAATGCATAAAGTGTGAGAAAGAAAAATTGTCACCTTAGCAGAACATGGTCGGATATGATGCCAGCTGATCCTTCTGGAAAAAATATTAGTGTTTCTTATAAAACACCTGATATATTTGAATGAGCAGACCACGGAAGAGTCCGGTTACTTTTTGCCAAGAGAAAATTTTTTGTTTACTTAAAAGCTCCTACCTTTTAGGCAAGTTTTAAATAAAACTTTGAAACACGTAATTAATGTGTCTGGGAAGTTTATTTTTGTTTAAAATGAACAGCTTAAGTACTATTCCATGAC
Source organism: Theropithecus gelada (assembly GCF_003255815.1). Lineage (NCBI taxonomy): Eukaryota > Metazoa > Chordata > Mammalia > Primates > Cercopithecidae > Theropithecus > Theropithecus gelada. Next base: position 97,545,595 of record NC_037669.1, read on the forward strand.
TGCAGTGTAAAGGGTACTAAATTGGAACACATTATGAGTAGCCTGTTAAGGCAATTTTCTGACATGGAATCTTGTGATGGCCTGGGCCCTAGCCAATTCTCCCTGAGGACTGGTCTTTAAAGAATATTGCTGCCTCAAAGTGACAGTCCTTGTCAAGGAGTAGAGAGATAACACTACTGCATGTAACTACCTCTACCTTCTTAAGACCAAGGGGAAAATGGTCTCAATACACAGAATGTAATAGGTTATTACTGAATAGTTTTTAATTTTCTGGCTAAGGCTGACACTCCCTTTCTAATCCATTCTATTTCATTCCCGAGAACCTCAAATGCACTCTGCTCTTTTCAGCATCCTGCCCCAAAGTCTTCAGGGGGCACCTAATAGAACATTGTCCAGGTTCTTTAATTAACATGGAAGGTCCTCCCCACAGTGACTCACTTTTCATTATTCTCTGACTCTGCTCTAGTCACAAATGTTTGCCTTTTCACACTTGCTGTCCTCTGTGACACAGCTACAATCCCAGAGTCTGCCTCTATTCTTCTGCCCTCTGTTTGCTGTTTCTGAAATATCCTCCCAATTTATTTACATTCTAGTCATCCTTCAAGGTCCACTTAAGCCCCAGTCCCAAGAAGCCTTTGAAACTGCTCCACTTACTGTAGTATCTATCTGAAATTTCATTCCAAGTACTTATAAACTGTCTTTGTTATTTATATATACTTGTTCCTTCTGCCTTAAATTTAAATATTTATATTTAAATATAAATAAAGTATATTTATATATACTTATAATAGATTATAAATTATTTCAGGGCAGGGACTGAGTCTTTAACTTCAGAATCTAGTACAGGTACTTTGCACAATGTGTGTATTCAATAACTGCTGACGGTGACTCCCAAATCTGGTATAAAAACACTGGTAATCATTATCAATTTTCTCAAAAGGTTTAACCTTTGTTTTAAACAAAGTTTGACAAAGATCACACAGTACTTTTTAAAAAGGATGTCAAGAACAAGGTAATGCAGCTTTTAGTTGGGCCTCAGCATAAACAGACTCTGAATTTACAAGCCTGTTTCTCCTATGGAAGATACGATCATGTGTAGACAGCTACTTGCAGCATGAAAAGTCACAGAGGCTCTCTGAAGAGGGGAAAATAGCAAAGCTGGCAGCTACTTTTTGTGCTGCCTTTCTTTCTATAAATTACAGGTGGGTTGGTTTAATACCTGAAAACCCAAATAATGTATTAAGTCTTCTGCATCAATTATACTTCAAAATGACACACAGTACGAAGAATGGAATAATATATGTTGCATATTTTTTAACCAATTATAATGTCTGTATTATGAAAGATGTAAGTGTGTCACTATCATTTTCTTGTAACGCGACATGGTATAAAGTGTAGCAGAATAATCTTCACAAAAAATCGACTGAATAGTCTGATTATCTTTCAGATATTTATCACCATCATTGACCAAGATTTTAGTTTCTGCATACTAATCAGAAAGAGAGAATTTCTCCCACAAATAGGCAACAAAACTCAAATACCTTGGCATAAACATATGTTGTCTCTCATTATTACATTAAGCTTGGGTGAAGTGTGAACTTCTTAGAATTTACAAGGAGAATTTAAGTTTCCCAGAATGAGACTGGGGTCATTAATGATATTGCGAAAACTTAAAAACAGCTCACTATGGAACAAATTCCATCTATTCCTCAACAGAGCTTGAAAAACAAAATACAATTTCCTAATAAATATGGCAGTTATCAGTCTTTATGCTGTGAAACAGTGAAGTATGTACATGGTGCAGAAAATAATAAAGGCATATTGTACCAAATTATAAATTCTTGAATTTGCATGATACGGTTTGGATCTGTGTCCCACCCAAATCTCAAGTCAAATTGTCATTCTCAGTGTTGGAGGAGGGGCCTGGTGGGAGGTGATTAGATCATGGGGGTGGACTTCCTCCTTGCTGTTCTCTTATAGTGAGTTCTCACAAGACCTGGTTGTTTAAAAGTGTGTAGCACTTCCTCCTTCACTTGCTTTCTCCTGATCCCAGCATATAAGACAGGTTTGCTTCCCCTTCATCTTCCACCATGATTGTTAAGTTTCCTGAGGCCTCCCTAGCCATGCTTCCTATACAACTTGCAGAACTGTGAGTCAATTAAACCTCTTTTCTTGATAAATTACCCAGTCTCAGGTAGTTCTTTCTAGCGAGAACAGGCTAATACATATATTTTTAGAATAGATGATGTGGGGCAAACTGAACCAAGATTTTAAGTTAATATTAGATACTGTAACATACTTATTTAAAAACAGATCAAAATCAAACCCAAAACAAGGCCATACTATAGCTCTTGGACTAATTCTTATTTGCAAATTATCTTGCTTTCTTTATTCATATTTTGTCCCAAAGGCCCTAATGCTAAATAAAATAAAATAAATTATGGAGCTTTATTTTAATCAAATTCAGTAACATTAATAGCGTTGCTCATATTACATAACTGTCTAAATAAATCACTTTACCACATATATAATTAGAACCAAAAGAAGCCTGAAGGCCGGGCATAGTGGCTTGTGCTTGTAATCCCAGCACTTTGGGAGGCCGAGGCGGGTGGATCACTTGAGGTCAGAAGTTTGAGACCAGCTTGGCCAAAAAGGTGAAACCCCATCTCTACTAAAAATACAAAAAAATTAGCCGGATGTTGTGGCACATGCCTGTAGTCCCAGCTACTCAGGAGGCTGAGGCAAGAGGATCACTTGAGCCTGGGAGGCAGAGGTTGAAGTCAGCTGAGATTATGCCACTGCACTCTAGCCTGAGCAACAGAGTCAGACTCCATCTCAAAAAAAAAAAAAAGCTGAAAATTGCCCAACCACTTTTATTAAAGGTTTTCAGTTTTAAGCTGCATGGAATACTAAGAGGTCTGATTCCATGACCTGGAGAGGTAACCAAGCAAACAGAACACTGGGCTACTTTTCAGGAAGGCACAGTTATTGAGATTCTGCCTGTAAGTGTGTCATCTAAAATATCCATTTACATTCTCAAAAACTGTATTTTCATTAAAAGAAAGGAAATGGACTAGATGAGCTTTAAGGCCCCTTTAGTATCTAACACTGAGACTCAATCTTTAGAAAAAAATTTAGAATGCAATTGTTTTAAACCTTTCCTAAACATTTATACTTTGTCTCTCTCATAAAGCAATATTAGAAAGTATGACTATCTAGGAAATAAATTGTATCCATCCCATTAGTTTCAATAAGGGCTTGGCACAACAAATGCAGTCCCACTACAATACTCTTAGCCAAACAAGGGCCATTATGCACTATACAACCCCGAGGGAAAGAAAATTGAAGGGGGCCAGCCCCTCCACACCTGTGGGTATTTCTCGTCAGGCGGAACGAGAGACTAAGAAAAGCAATAAGACACAGAGACAAAGTATAGAGAAAGAACAGTGGGCCCAGGGGACTGGCGCTCAGCATACGGAGGACCCACACCGGCCCCGGTCTCTGAGTTCCCTCAGTATTTATTGATTACTATTTTCACTATCTCAGCAAGGGGAATGCAGCAGGAGAGCAGGGTGATAATGGGGAGGTCAGCAGGAAAACATGTGAGCAAAGGAACCTGTGTCACAAATAAGTTCAAGGGAAGGTACCGTGCCCGGATGTGCATGTAGGCCAGATTTATGCTTCTCTCTACCCAAACATCTCAGTGTAGCAAAGAGTAACAGAGTAGCATTGCTACCACATATCTCGCCTCCAGCCACTGGGCGGTTTTCTCCTATCTCAGAATAGAACAAATGTAGGATCGGGTTTTACACCGAGACATTCCGTTCCCAGGGACATGCAGGAGATGGAGGCCTTCCTCTTATCTCAACCACAAGAGGCCTTCCTCTTTTACTAATCCGACTCAGCACAGACCCTTTACGGGTATTGGGCTGGGGGGAACGGTCGGGTCTTTCCCTTACCATGGGGTCATATCTCAGGCTGTCTCAGTGGGGGAAAATCTTGGACAATACCTAGGCTTTCTTGGGCAGAGGTTCCTGCGGCTTTCCGCAGTTCATTGTGCCCCTGGTTAATCGAGAATGGAGAGTGGCGATGACTTTTACCAAGCATACTGCCTGTGAACATATTGTTAACAAGGCACATCCTGCACAGCCCTAGATCCCTTAAATCTTGATTCCATCCAGCACATGTTTCTGTGAGCACACGGTTGGGGCTAAAGTTACAGATTAACAGCAGCATCTCAAGGCAAAACAATTTTTCTTAGTACAGATCAAAATGGAGTTTTTTATGTCTTCCTTTTCTACATAGACACAGCAACAGTCTGATCTTTCTTTTCCCTACAGAAAATGTATGTGCCTTGTTTCAAAATAATGAGGAAATGAGAGCCTGGCCTGATGGCTCACACCTGTAATCCCGGCACTTTGCTAGGCTGAGGTGGGCAGATCACTTGAGGTCAGGAGTTCAAGACCAGTCTGGCCAACATGGTGAAACCTCATCTGTACTAAAGATACAAAAGTTAGTCGGATGTGGTGGCAGATGCCTGTAATCCTGGCTACTCATGTGAGAATCGCTTGAGCCTGGGAGGTGGAGGCTGCAGTGAGCCAAGGTTGCACCACTGCATTCCAGTCTGGGCAACAGAGCGAGACTCTGTCTCAAAAAAAAAAAAAAAAAAAAAAAAAAACGG